>NC_028355.1:13249780-13340339 GCF_000741045.1 Vigna radiata var. radiata
ACAATTCCAAATTAAATCATCAACAGTTAACAACATCAATATTGCTTTCAAATTTCCATGATCAACAGATCTCACACTTGATCACAAAGCAAGCCAGTACAAGCAAACATTCCCATATATTCAAAACAATTACTAAAAACTAAAGAGAAAAACCTTAAATACCTTTGAGAAAGCAACGGTAAGACGGTGGAATGAGAAAGCAAGGCAAGTCGGCGAAAGGAGACAGCACGGAGGGAACGACCGCCACGGCGGCTTGACCATTATCGACAACGGCGCTGGCAGAGCCTCTGGGTCGTCGGCGGTGCAAACGGGACGGGGGATGAGACGCNAAGATGATCGGTGGGAAGATCCGCGAAGATGGTCGGTGGGAAGAGCCACGAAGATGATCGGCGTCGGTGGTCGTTGAACGGCGATCGACGATGGCAAGGGGGACGACTGATGTTGGAAGGGAGACTTTCTCTCACTAGGGTTTGTTTCTCACATTCTGAAAATGAAATTTGAATTTCAGAAAATGTTTGCTTCCATTTTCTGCCCGTGCCCTCAACTAATCCACGTCATTTAATTTTATTTTGTTTTCAAAAAGGTGGACGAATACGAAGCTGACACGTCATTGGTGTCAAAAATTTGTCACCGTATAGGAGTCAAAGTATCATTTTCCAAAAAATAATATTGTAAACAGTTGTTCTTCTAACTCTTTTGCTGGATTAAGCTTGATTCTTTCCATAACTAGCAATTGTTATATAGAGAAATAAACTTAAAAGTTCAAGCAAGCACTCTAGTAGGTTACACACAAATACACCTTGGACAGGTGAGGTTATTAACAATACAAGCTGCTATATTATAGTACAGAAACTTCATAAGGTAGTAGATGGCCACTCTTTTTCTTCCTTTCGAGGACAATAAGACCCCCTTTGTGTCCCTCACCATACAAATACATGTCCATATCCGTAACACTGCCCGATCTGCTGTTAACCCTCTTGTTTTGATTGAGTGATGTTGTTGTATGAACGCCACAGATGGCGAACCAGCGGGGATATACCAAGAAATCGTCTCCATTTATTGTTTGCACGTCTAAAAAGAAATCGAACTCTGCAAGAGCTCCACTGCGTTTGGTTGTCTCGCTGCGGAGTTGTAAGCGTAAACCCTTCACATCTTTACTATTGTCAGCTTCTCTTGTTAGCTGCAGTGCACAGGCTGAAACACCTACTTCGTATGTTATATTCCAGCCCTCCAAGGCTCCACCATTTTGTTGCATGATAATAAAGAAATGGCAGCATATTTTCCCAGCTAAACACGGTAAGGGTCATACCCAGTTTGCTGAGAAGACCACCGCTGCGTAGAATGTTACCCATTGAATGTATACACACAAACAAGCACTAATGTAAAATATGTTGTAGAACCTAGAGACTTGGAACGGAGTACCTTTTGCAGTGATTACCCAAAACAAAGTTGAAGGGTGCTGTGTGGTCAGGGATTCAGCACCCACATTGCTAGCTTTTCTTAGCTCTCTGCATGCTCAGGATGTTCATAGGATGGGAGATTTATTAACACGGTATAGAGTCTTTGGTTCATGATGAAAAGGCATATAGAATCTTGCATATTATCCGCAAGGGAAGCGTTATTCTTCCGCAGATAATTTTATTTGAATAGCATTGTCTTGTTTGTTGTGCTCCTTTTCTTGATCTATCATTTCACTTGTTTATTCATCTACGTCATTTCATCTAGCGTATGCATATATTGCCCTTTTTTCTGTTGTTATTATCTTTGTGTCTATGTTTTTCGATAAGTAGTCTTATTTACTGTGTTGCTGTCAGTTTCCTTAAGGCCAATTATGCATTTGAATCAGCTTCAACTATGCGTTTAGTGCTCAAGTCACGTTGAGTTATCTCAGAGATTGTGAATCTTGCTATGGTACTATGTAGAACACGAACAAGGAACAACTAAAATCGAAAGGAGGTCGTGGTGGATGAAAATGAACAGATATGCAGAGGAAAGGTTGGTATTTAGCATGCGTGTTTTAGGTTGAATTACCCTGAATACTTCGTTTATAGTATATTAGTGATTTGCTGATTAAAAAAAGGTTTAAATCATTTTTTTTTTCCTTAAGTTATAAGCTGCTTCAGTTTAGTCTTCGCTTTTAAAAATGTCAACCTTTGGTTCCTAAGTTATAAAAAATGTATCAAATCAGTTCCAGCCGTTAACGAAATCAATGAAATATGTACCAAGTTGTCATCCAGATATAGAGATTTTGCAATTTTCAAAGAGGCCACAAGTATGGAAGAATATAGATGAGACTGATCTGATACATATTTCATTGATTTCGTTAACGGCTGAGACTGATTTGATACATTTTTTATAATTTGGAGACCAAAGGTTGACATTTTTAAAAGCGAAAACTAAACTGAACATCAGTTTATAACATAGGGACAAAAAATGATTTAAACCTTAAAAAAAACATAATAATCTTTTCACTGTTACTGAAAAGGGATGTATTATTCTTGGGTAGGTTATTTTAATCATGGAGCAGCATCTGCTTCTATTTCATATTTTCCAATTTTCTTTCATTTGTATTTAAACATTTGATTTCTTATTATTTCGACTTATTCAAGTATAAATATTTTTTTATCAACAAGAACAAATATATTAATAGGAGAAATAGGGTTGCCCCAATCCGTATTAAAATAAAAATAAAATAGTAAGAAAAAAGAAAAAGAAAAAAAATCAATCAAAAACCATTTAAAACCATACAATTTTCTCCCCATAATTTTTGCCCACCAAATTACAAGAATACATATAGCAAAACTCGAAAGGAGTATGGGGACATAGACTTGATCTACCACTCTTGTTGCAAGTTTGGTTCCAACATCGAAAAGACTATCCACAGTGTACACTAGTGAAAAAAAAACACTTATAAATCAACTATTTGTATTGATTATAATCTATCAATGTAAAAATTGGTGGGGCAACATAATTATAAATAAGATAATATCTTTTATATTGATTGTACAGTAAATGCGTTAATTACCGAGAGGTATTTACCGGCGGCATGTTGTCCTTTAGTAAAAATTTGGTGAAATAATTTACCGAGGGCTTTCAGTCCTCGGTAATGTCCACGATACACTTAAGTTAAAAATTGGGTTTCCTTCTTCCAATTTCAGAAATCTCATACCCCCAATTTCAGAATTTCCCTTCCCTCGTCTCTCTCGCGATTGCCATTAGAAGTTGATTGCGTTCTTGGGAGGTACAGTTTGCTTGCCATAAGTCGTTCTCGTGTAAGGGTTCTGATGGTGAGGTGTGTTCGGTGGTGGCTGGTGGTTTGCAGTTTGGATGGGTAGGCTTCGTGACGTTTGCGACAGGGTGGTGGGTCGTGGTGGCTCGCGTTTGCGCCAGTGGTGGTGGGTCGTGGAGGTTGGCTTCAGGACGACGTAGGGCTAGTGGTCTGCAGAGTGTGGCATCGTGAAGCATTTAGCTATTGGTGGGTCGTGGAGGTTGCTTCAGGACGACGTAGGGGTGGTGGTCTGCAGAGTGTGGTCTGGTCAAGCATTTAGCTTTTGAGGTTAGTTGATTCCCCTGTTCTTTCTGATGAGTTTAGTAATGGGAACTGTAAATTGAGTTGGCCATAATCTGTTAGATGTGCAATTTTGGTTCCATTGTATCAAAATCAAACAACTTTGACAGAATGAATCTTTCATAACTTAGCATTAGTCGGCATTGATATTATATATGTATATAATTAATATTGGCTTCAATTATTATCTTGCAAACACTGTATTATATAATATCTTATTCAAGGTAAAAGTAAATGTTCATGCTTGATAACATACCTGTTATGATTGAATTAGTGGATAGAAGCATAAAGAGAATGAGTGTGTAAGTGATGGAAGAGTGAGATGGAGCCATATATGATGAGAAATGAGGCAATTTCTAAAAATGTCAGCTTGCACAGTGTCTGTAATAGAGATTTAGTCTGTATAAACCAATGAGCAACTAAATTGAAGACAAAGATTAGGAGGGAATGTTGCCATAGTAAGGAACTTATTGTTGTAAGATATGCTATAGGCATATTCATTTTCGTTTCATGACAATCAAGTAATATTCAGAATTGAACTCTGTTTCAAAAATTACTTCATTCAATTTCATTTATTAAATCAACTACCCATCTCAATTTGCTTTAACTCGATATACTCATCCTCATCCATAATCTAGAAATAAGTTATCAAGGAGTTAAAAATTGGAACTGAATCAACATCATTCCTAATTTCCCGTGACATTTCAGAAACATTCCACCACCTAGATTGAAGGAAGAAAAGAATAAAAAAGAATGGATGATGAAATTGTGATGTTCATGAAGGTGTGGCTGACAACAATCTCATGTCTCTGCTACTGTTATTACATATCTTCTATAATACCTAAAGGATTCTTAAGACTTATCTCCATCCTTCCAATTCTCTATCTCTTCCTCATCCTTCCTTTGAATCCTTGTGTGTCTTAGGCCATTTTACATCTCCTAGCTATTATTCTATAGTTAGATGTAGTCAATTAGGACTTCCATGAGTTTTATTTGTGTTGTCTAGTTTGATTCCAGTTGAGTATTTAAATTCTGGTGCAAATTTTGGTTTAAAACTGTTGTATAATTGACTACAGCTGTTATGATTTGTTGCATCTGGATGTTTCAGTGCATTCTTTACATTTGAGCAAGTGTATTTTTCCATTTGGAAGCTATGTGCACTGTTCTTTTGGTCATTTTCCAATCAATGCACAAAATCACTATTTAAACCACCAAATTTGCTTGAAAATTGCAAGTGAACCAGTGGATTCTGATGTGTTTGATATCTTTGCTGTCAAAGTGATTGCACACATTCAATCTCATAATATAAATGTGTTGGATGTTTCATTTGAGCTTTAAATAGAATACCACTCATTTTGGCCATTCATGTTTCCCCTTTTTTCAACAACAATTTCCTGGTTTTGGAGAAATTTTCTGCATATTTTGGAAACTTTTAGAGTCATTTTGTGTGCCTTTGTGGATTTGGAACATTTGTGCACGTGTATTGTGTCATTACAAACTTGTGAGCACTCTTTAAATGGTCATTATCCATCCTTTGTGCACAAACACATTTTCAGTCATCACTTTTTAAGTACCTATAAAGTGAGCTTTTAAAGTGATAATTGGTCAACTCACCTAATCTAGACTTATTCTAAGGTATGTAAACATCCTAACTAGTCTAACTTAGTCTAATAAAGGTAGGAAAGTGGTGAAAATCAAAGAATAAGGTCAAACTCGAAATTTGACTCTTAAGTACCTAAAAAATGAGGTTTTAAAGTGATAATTGGTCAATTCACCTAATGTATACTTATTCTAAGGTATGTAAACATCCTAACAAGTCTAACTTAGTCTAATNAAGGTAGGAANGNGGTGAAAAGCAAAGAATAAGGTCAAACTCGAAATTTGACTCTTAAGTACCTAAAAAGTGAGCTTTTAAAGTGATAATTGGTCAATTCACCTAATGTAGACTTATTCTAAGGTATGTATTTGAAAGTTCATCTGAGTCAAAATTGTCAGTGTCCATTAGACTCTTGGCTGGTAAATCTAATTGGAACGTTTCCAATCAAGCAGTGGATCACTATACAAAATTGATTTTAGATTTGACACCACCAAACAATTCTATTCAGAAGAATTGTTATCAAGCCAAATGATGTGTTTCAATGTTGGGATTGGAAGCCAAGAAGATTGATTGTTGTGTTAATGGATGTATGTTATTCTATGACAATGACAGTGGCAAAAATGATGCATTGTTGGTTGAATGCAAGTTTTGTGGCTCTCCTCGATATCATACGATGCATGCAGGACAAAGGCAAAAAAACCAATTCCCTTAAAGTTAATGTTCTACTTGCCCGTTATTCCAAGATTACAAAGAATGTTTACTTCAATGCAAACATAACAACACATGACATAGCATGATGGTAACAAAACTAAAGGAGTTTTGCGTCATCCTTCTGATGGTGAAGCTTGGAAGCACTTCAATCGTAAACATCCGTTCTTTGCTAGTGAACCGCGTAACGTGAGACTTGGTTTATGCTCTGATGGGTTTACCCCATACATTCAGGCGTCTGCATCACTAATAAGTCTAAATTATGTTACAGGCACAAGCTCTTGGACGGGCGGTCCATGTTGACGAGGTCTTTGCACAGACCCATGTTCGGAAGGGCACTAATGAATTCGTTGATGAAAGATCTCACAAGACTCATGTAAATAGCACTCCTAGTATTAGTAATCCACATGATTATGTTATTGTATCAT
This sequence comes from Vigna radiata var. radiata, assembly GCF_000741045.1. NCBI lineage: Eukaryota > Viridiplantae > Streptophyta > Magnoliopsida > Fabales > Fabaceae > Vigna > Vigna radiata. The sequence goes on from NC_028355.1 coordinate 13,256,082, forward strand.
TCCCTGACATTGTTTGTAATGTTTCAACAGGAAGAATTTTCTACGAGACTTTCACAGGTTAGATCCGAACATGGGTCAGCTCCTACACCAGATAATGCGAGTAATGCAGATGACGACATTCGTAGGACATAGTGCTGGGTCGATGTCGTTGGTGGGAAGAAAAAGGGACGAGTCTACGGTGCAGGACAACTTGCTGCAAACTATACAACATCAAGAGGAGGCACACTGAAGCACCAACCTTCTTCTTCTTCCACCCCTTCTGCTGACGAGGCCATCCAGCGCTTGACACAGCTACTAGAGCAACGTGACCAGGAAAGCCGTGCATTGAGGGACGAATACACTGACTTGAGAGACGAGTTTTCAAGCTTCAAGTCCCTGGTCATGAGAGCGCTGCCTCAAACTTCAGACACTCCTTCCACTGTCCCTCCGACCCAGCAACGACCCTCCCTGTCACCCGCTGTCCCTCATCAGCCCAGACCAGTCCAGCCCACACCAGTCCAACCATCTACAGATGAGCAGGACGATGAAGATACGTCTGAAGACTTTGTACAATTTTAGTTTCATTTTGTTATTGATCATAGTGATGTTAGTACATTTAGATGTTACTACATTATGATATTGGTACATTTATTTTTGCTTAGAATTGGATGATATTGCTATTATGATATTGTTAGAACATATTGGATGTCAATACATTATGATGATAATGTTAGTATTTTATGATTTTTCATCAATGAACGAAAGATTTTGGTTTGGACAATATATATGCAGGTTTGTTTGTGGATTGAAACTGTTATGCAGGTCTGTGTATGTTGTAAACATTACACTGTAGGTATGTGTCAATAAAATGGTGACCCGTATCCTATTATCAAAAAGTTGTTAAAAAAAGAGTTATTAAAATATCATTATCCTTTTACTTTCCTGAGTTGCAATGCATGTATCATCAACTTTTTCTTAATGTTGTTGTACGCTGAAACAAATCATAGGCTTTTATGGGATATTTTCATGCATAAATATATATATATATATATATATAAACTTTATTTTATAAACTATAAAGTTAACGCAATCATTTTATAATTTCCAGATAAAAAAACCAGTTTACCAATTTAACATGTCATTAAATACATCACATTACATTAATCATATTATTAATGAAGTTTTGAATCTTTAAAAAAGACACTCACTTATATACTTTTTAATATGTTTATGGTATGTATTCATTTCTCATTTCCCTTTTACGAGCACTATATTATATGCATTTAACAAAGATTGTAGTTTGCTAGAGTGATTACTAAAAGCAAATATACATTCGACTTCATTCTTTTTTGTGTGAAAATCATCAACATTATCCTTTAGGGTGTGTTTTTGTGGATGGATTTGAAGGACATGATTTGAGAGAGATGATTTGAATGGATTTGAGGGTAATTTTTTTGTTGTTTTTTTGAGTGGATTTGTGGGTAATTGAGAGTGGATTTGAGGGTGAAGTTTGTGAGAATTAGTGTAGAATTTGATTGATGTGACAGAAGACATTGTGATCGCCATTTATTTACCTGATTAGAGAGCAAAGGCGAACGACTACAGTAGAAGTAACAAGTAAAAGGTAAGTCTGAAACCGTCAAAGGACCCCTATTTATAGCCAATTTTTTTGAAACTGTCAGTCGCATCGCACCGTTCAATTGAAGCACGATCAAGGACTCAGATTACAGGACTGTTCCGCTTCTCGATAGCGTCGCCTATAAAAGCCCGACATGTGTCCCCTCATTTTCATTTTCCCGCCGGACTTGAATAATCGATTATCACTTACAATAATCGATTATTAGTGGCAATTGAGACTTGACCTTTCATATTCAGATTAGCTGGCTATATATTGGACTTTTGAGAACTTCAGAAGTAATGTTGTTGAATAGTTTTAAAAAATTTGTTAATTGATAGAAATTGAAGATTACCAAAATGCCCCTAAGTATTAAAATAATATAAAATGATAATTATTAATGTTATATTTAATTGTAAAAATGTTTATAAAGAGAAAAAAATAAAAATTAATTTTTAAAATATAAAAAAATGGTAATTTAGTAAATTGAAATAATAATAATAATAATAACTATTATTATTAATATTATTATTATTATTATTATTATTATAAAGAGAAAAAAATCATTATTATGATTATTATTAATTATTATTATTACTATTATTAATTATTATCATTATTATTAATTATTATCATTAATATTATTGATTATTATTATTATTTTATTACTATTATTAATTATTATCATTATTATTAATTATTATCATTAATATTATTATTAATTATTATTATTATTAGTTATTATTATTATTATTATTAATTATTATCATTAATATTACAATGAAACTCACTTCTTCTTCTATCATCACGACATTTGATATCTTCTCTCCCATCTGCAGTTACATACCACTCATTAGTTACCTCTCTTCCTTTCATTCTTTTCTCCTCCAATGAAACCCAATTTCTCAAGCTCACCCTTACATACCAATCGCTGGATCTCGGGCTGCTGCATTACTGCCGGATGGACCTCTGCATCTTACAGTGCACACCATCAACCATGGAAAGACATCACGGCCATCAATCATCTCCTCCACCTTCTAACACTGCTCCAATGCTCCAACGACCATGGTATCATAGCTGATCCTCCACCATGCTAGAGAGCTTGTTCTTCATCATCATCGACCTCATCGACCAATGGTGGTTGCTTCCTCCATCCTCTGCGGCCTTCTCCTCAACCCCAAAGCCATCATTGCTTCCATGGGAGGCCAAGAACATGTTAACCGCATCAGCCCATGCACGTTGACAACGGCGCAAAATCGAATAAACATTGCCTGGAACCGGATACCCCAAGTTCGTAACCGAATACGCCTTCTTTGAAACTTCTTCTAAATGCTGGAACCGGATACGATATTCTGTGGAACCAAATACATGCCCATGAAAATCTCTTCTTCAACCGCTGCTTCAAGCTTTCCTCATCTTCATGCAATTGCTTCTCATCACCAACCGCGTTCTTCCTCATCCATTAACCACTCTCTTTGTCTTCAACTTAATCACACGGCTTCAACCTTGAATAGAATGGTATCGGGACCTATCTCGCCGGGAATGTTGTTCTGCGAGGATCTAACATAGAAGAGAGAAGTTGAAGATGACCTGAAAGAACGGGACTGATAGGGGCGAAAAACGAGGGCGCATGCGTGGCGGAAATGGACTGGGTGACGCCGGTGGCTTAATCACATGGTTGGGAATCGATTATTTAACTAAAGAAGAAAATATTTTTCTTTATTTATATTATGGATGGCAGAATTTTGTCGTGGAATTAATGAAATAGTACAGGGCATATTAGTCTTTTATGCCTAAATCATCGCAAATCACACCAAAATAGCGAGATGAATTGCACAGTAAAATCTCGCAAATCGTTGCTTTTCTTTCTTTGCAAATCACTGCAAATCAGCGCAAAGGAACGTCACTTTTCTCGCAAATCCATCCGTACTAATCACCGTGAACAAGAAATTACCTTCAAACGAACACAGTGTTAGAGAAGCAAAATATTTTGTATCATTGTTGATTACTAAATTGTAAATGGTAACTTCTTATACACATATTATTAGACCACTAAGAAGACATAGTTAAAAAAAAATTACAAAACAAAACATTCAATTAATATTACTAATTGAAACAAATGGATAAATTAGATTATTAGCTGAATTTGGATGATTTTTTTACGAAAATTTGTACTTAATTTCTATCATGTTACAATATTTCTCCTAGAAAAAATATCCCATTTTGTCCTTAAATAAAAACATATTTATTGATAAGTTTTAGAATAACTTTTGTCATGTAAATGACTAATTGAAATACTTTTAGTCATTCATTTTTAGTAAAATTCTTAACAAAAGTTTATACTAGATAAATATCATAGTAGAACATTTTTCCACTCCTATGTGACTTTTGTTGTAAGACACACTAGAATGACACCTAAATATATGAAAATGAGTCATTGAATAGTTCATCATTATGCATCAAAATCTCTAGTGCACAAAAAATATAAATCTTCCATGTTAATAATCACAATAAAACAACAATAAAAAGTCCATAAAACCTAAATTAATCACAAAAAATAAGTCCAATTCATATAAATCTCCCATGTTAGGAGAAATAGACATAGTGGATAAATGAACAATACCCACAGAAATAAAAGCTAAAACCATAAATTTTACTTTATCAACATATATAGCAATGACCTCATGTCCAAGCAAGACTCCACCCCCCAAAACACAATCACAAAACCATCACCATTGCTTTTCCTCCACTTCTACTATCAACACAAACTAAAGAATGATCCTAAACTTTGACACTCAAATCTCAACATCAAACCTTAAAAATACATAGAAAAATAGAAAGTCAAAAGAATCAAAATATTCTCTCTATTTTAATTTTTTTTCTTCAAAATGAAAACTTTTTTTTTTCAAAAGTGTATTTTTTGAGCGTCATGCTCTCAAATTTAAGAACATTAGAAAAAGAAAGAGGAAAAGTTATTATGACTTTAAGTTACAAGAGTAGTTTGTTAGTAAAATTCTTAGCATAAGTTTGCATTGGTTGTTAAACCATGGTGATTAGTGTCTCACTCATATTGAACCCTATGTCTAAGAGACACAATAATGTTTAAATTTTGATGTGAATTTTTATTACAAATATCACTAATGAAAGAACTTATAAGCATAAAGAAATTTTTTTCAACGACTCGTTTGCACGAAAAACTTATTTAGAGATCTGTTAGTCAACACTTCAATTTGTTACGGAATAAATTGAGAATTTACACGGCAAAACAAACGATTACAACTTTTATACTTTTAATAAAAAAAGAAAAACACTTAAACCCACAATGCTCTTTAAATTACATATATTTTAATACGAGAGGGGTGTATGTAAAGCTAAGTATACAAACAGGTCTTCCCCGTTAAAATCTACACGCATAAATTAATACTACAAAAAATAAATGTTTGTTTAACTTGCATTTTAAATGAATTTTAATGTTTGAAAATTTTGTTGTAGAGTCACTTTCCCTAAAGACTTATCTGTGGGACGTGTAGAGTCATTGTCCTTAAAGACTTATCCGCGGTGTATTGCGTAAGTGCTCCATATACAATATGAACTTTTCAAGATCTCAAAACTAGCAAAAAACTCTAAACATAATATAAGAATAATTCAGAATAATTTCAGAAGAGGAAAACTGAATGAAACTAAGGCCTTGTTCACTTGAGTGGATTTGAGGGAGAGTAATTGAGAGGATTTAAAGATAATTTTTTTTTTTATTTATTTGAATAGATTTGGAGGTAAGTGAGAGTGAATTTGGAAGTAAATTTTTTTAATCTGTCATATAAATTAAATCCTACACTAATCCTCACAAATTTTACTTCTAAATCTACTCTTACTTATCTCGAAATTTATTCAAATAAACAACAACAAAAAAATTATCTTCAAATTCTCTCAATTACTCTCTCCCAAATCCACTCAAGTGAACAAGGCCTAAAAGAATAGGAGAATGAGAAAGACTGATTTTTTGTGTGTATTAGGACGGAGAAAGAACTCTCTTTTCATAAAACTAGCAAAGAATCAATTAAATAAAAGAAATTAAAAATTATAAAAATTTTAACTTTGCATTAATTAAATTATTTGAACGTTATTATTAGAAAAAATTAATGTTGGCAATTAAGAAATTTAAGGTTGTCTAGTCCATTGTAAATTTCACCATGCGAGTTCTTTCCATGGATGTTATCGTTAGGTTTTCAAAATTTTCAATTTTACTAGTTTGATTTTTGCACATTTAATATGTAAATTTTATAGCTTTTATATATTTTGACATCAAGTTAGTTACAAACGACGTTGTTTTTATAAGGAAAACATGTGATAGAATGGTATGGTTTTTGAAAAAGGGTTAACCCTATTACATATTTAAGAAATTGACAGAATGTGTAAAAATTGAAAGGTAAGATTTATTAAACAATGATAAATTGATACTTAAATTATTTATAGAAAGTGGTAATAATGTTCTGGTTAGTTTAGGCTGGTAGCATTTTGGTAAATTTTCACCTTAGCAAAATATTTTATGACAGATATACATAATATTTTTAAAAAAAGTAAAATATTAGAAGCTCACATTTATATAAATGATTTTGCTCTGGAAAAGAAGTCCGTTATTGATGTACGTTCTTTAGTCGTGAGAAGATGTAAAAGCTTTTAAGTAAATGGCACAGTATTACTTTGCGGAGGATGCACGTTATTGATGTAAGGCTTATGTTGGGAGATTCAAAATTGTCTATAAAATATCAGGATATTATTTTTAATTCAAAACCTTAATTTAATTAATGAGTTTTTCTTATTTATTTTTATTTAATATGAGATTTTGAATTTATCTTAAATTATTAATAATCTTTTCTTCAAGTAGGAGTTTCTTTACTCATTCAAGTGTGAGTTTGTCCGTATTAGAATGCATTCCTCTCAGTAATGATCATTCCATTGTATCTACACTTTCTTGAAATGAAATTCTGATAGCAGTGTGAAGTCTTTACAAGAAGAGACACGAGATTTTAAACCCCAGACAAAACTTTAGAACAACTAACATTCTTGTTTAAGTTAAAATTTCAAAATGGTAGTCATAAAAACTGATTCAATCACAATTAATTTCCACAGACGTCCTTTTTAGCAAACATTTGCTGTAGAAAACGTACATTTTGGGAACAAGTTACAAAAAACAAATTTTAACGCAAAGGCAAAACAAAAGGCTTGCTTTGGTAGCACCTGGCTGTAGAGCAACAATTACTCAATGGGATTTGAAAATCGCGTTTATTTATGATGTATATCAATTGGATTTCGATTAAGAAAATTAAACCGAATTGAAAATCTTATATAAATTATAGCCCAGAGAAGACTAAGAACCGGAAATCTTGTTCTAAAAGCATGACTAAATTAATTCAAATTCCAGCTACAACTTTTCCAAAACTAAAACTCTACTCTGCCAAAGAAAATCCGTTTTATTTCTCTAACATACAAAAGAAAAGGAGAAAGATAGTCTGCACCTAAAACTTGTGATAAAGAGATACAACGGGGTTAACACCCCCCCCACATGTAACTATGTGCCTATATCCCCAGAGAGGTGCAACTTCTTTCCTGCAAAAAAAGAGAGACTACATCAAATAAATGCAAATCAAAGTCTGCCAGAGTTGGACATTGCAATGAAAATGGGCAGCCAATGATTAGCACAAACTTACCTTTCAAAGCTCATCTTTTCCTGATTCTTGCTCATCTTTTACTTGTTCAGCATGAGCAGGTTTATCTGTTCCTTGTTCTTGCTGGGCAGGTTTGTCCCGGTTCTTTTCAATGAATTCTATGATGTCTTTCTTGGTCCTGCCACCGTCGTATTGTAATAGATTTCCACTTGATGACCTGAAGTACAGGGTTGGATAACCTTGGACATCAAAGGTATCACCTGGGATATCGTTGGCAGTTGCATCCTGGAAAGTGACAAACAACATGTAGAATGTGACTGACACAGAAAGAAAATTAAAATATAACTCTCGAAGTTACTCCCAGCATCTATAGAAACGGATATACTATCATAATAATCGAAGCTGAAAACTGAATACAATTCTTACCAGTTTGGCAATAATAACATTAGCATCATTTTGATATGAGATAGCAACTTCGTCCAATATAGGAGCCAACTGTTTGCAATGACCACACCAGGGAGCGTAAAACTCCAGCAGAACTGCAAGGTATTTGTGTTAGCAGTTATAATGGACTGATAAAGGTTTACCACTAACAAAAATGATGCAGATGCATGAAAGATTCTACTATGGGCATAATTACTACCATATATAATCATGGACATAATTACTGCTATATATAATAAAAGATAAATAGTTGTCTGAAGAAGATGAAAACTTCGTCATATTAGCATTTAGATTATAAATGAAAATTCTAATCAATTTTGTTATTCTTTAATTTCATATATGAAGAGAAATTCGTCTAATGTTTAACACACTTTCTGATTAAAAAAAAAAATCCAAGTTCTATACAAACAGATCCAGCAAATTAAATGCGGTAAAAATATAAAATCATATCTATCAGCTTTTCGTAAAGGTTGATGATATTATACAAAGTAAAGATGTATTCAATATCGAAATTGGACCGTAATGCTCCATCAAAAACAAGGAACATTAGAAACGTGATTTTTTTTAAGATTACAGTGTGTGCCAAAATCTGATAGTCCATGGAATACAACCAAATTAGAAAAAATGAAGTATACCGTTCTTCCCAGACTTGAAAACGATGTCCTGGAGACTTTCCCCAACTACCACTTTAACTGGTTCGTTGTTAGTTTCAGGAACAGGTTCAGATTTCACATATGGTGCAATGTTACCCTCCTGAAATATTCAGAAAGAAAATCTAAAGATTTATATATATCTTTCCAAGACAAATAGCACTCAATTAAATAATTTTAAATTAAAGAGTTCAGCAAACATATACCACTAAAAGTAATAAACCAGATTGAATTATGCCTACGTTACAAGCCACTAAGAGAAATAAGAATAACCTTGTATGCCTTCAACCAAGTTGGAATGTGTTCGGCTTCCAAATTGGGCTTAAAATATTTCTTCCCGTCATTATGTTGAATGATAATTAAAGGTACTTGTTCTTCCTTCAGTCCAAAGTACTGTCAAGACAAGCCATACTCAATGTCAAATATCGATATTGAATGCTACATATTTTGAATGTTACATATTTTGATACAAACCTGGAAAGCTCCTTGACTAGACTCTACATCTCCAACCAGAAAGCTTACACCCTGTTGTTTAAATTTCTCAGCAGCTTCACGGTATTTTGATTTGAAAGATTCAGCACTTTCAGCAGTGAAGTTGATGAACAACATTGCCTGCCAATATCAACAATTTAAGTTTCTTGAACACAGGATAAAATGGGTATACAACCAAAACAAAGGAAATAATAAATATTATGGAACAGGAAGGGTAGGAGAAAGAAAACTGGTTTACGAAAATGATATTTTGTTCAGATTACAGAAGGAAAAAAGCTGCTAGTAGCCCAATGGCCGCAATTGAAAACCTCTATTTAAATCCATGCCCTGCTACCCAGCTATAGCAATTAATGAAACCATGGAGGTATTTAACAAATAAAAATTCAGCTGCAATAACGTTATTAATACGGAAATCTCAAGTTCAATATTGAAAGAACAAAATTCACTTAAACAGCAAATTTACCTTTGCATTGGGGCTGTTGAAGAATTTGACAACAAAAGGGTGATTGCTAGGATCATTGTTAAACACAGTAACGACAGGGGTACTGGACTCCTCAACAAATTTCTCTAGAGTATCCACATGGAAATCCTGCAAGCACAAGTTAATTTTGACACCCAGTATTAGATTAAAACATCAAATAAAATTGTAAAATTAATCCACATAAACCAACACTACCTTGGAGTCAACAAAAAGTTCATCGAACGGCTTGAATAACCTAATTATAGGGCCAGCGACTGATGATTCACCTCTTGGAAGGTGTTTAGCATTCAGGGTGTGACCAAAGTCATAATCAGCACGCAACTTCTCTGCTAAGGCAGTAAAGTTATCAAACTCCTCGCCAGAAAATTTCGGGAAAATTCCAACCTGAAATCATAGGAATATATCATCATTACAGGCCAATATGAGTTAAAATAAAGAAAAATTAAACAATCGATCACTTACAATAACAACTTTATTTTCACCAATAAAAGCTGTAGCTTCATCGGCAGATTTAATTTCAGTTGAAGCAGGACCACTCTGTCTCTTCAAATAATCAACGATGCCATCGGCTTCACGGGGACCTTTGTACTCCTGAACATTCTTTCCCCCATTCCTCACAATCTTAAGTGTGGGGTATCCCTTAACATCATATTCCGATGCAAGAGCTTTGTTCTTCTCTTCATTGGCGTCAACTTTAGCCAAAACAATCGGAGGATCATGACTGCTCAAGATTGAAGCAGCTTTCTCATACTGCAGAAACAAAAATGCCAAAAATCATCAACCGCACAATCCTACAACAACAAATCAAAGGAAACCCCAAAATTAAAGGCGACCAAAATTACCTCAGGAGCAAGATTCTTGCAGTGGCCACACCTAAGAAGAAAAATAAAAACAAATATCACGTGAAAACCACAATGCACTAATCTCAATAACAATAGATCTCAGTGAAGCGATTCGGAACAACAGATTCAAAAATCAAATCAAACACAGTCAATTCAAACGAAACCACAGAAGTAAATCCAAAACACAAAAATTAAATCAGATTAAAATGAGGGCATCAGTATAGACACAAAATCACAACAGGAAATTAACAAAAGCGAGATGTAGACAAAGTCAAAGCAAATGTCTCAGATCAGAAGGAGTAAAGATGAAGCATAAAATAAAAACAAGTAAAAATGCAACAGAATCGAAACATACCATGGAGCGTAGAACTCGACAACGATGAAATCGTACTTGCTGATAGTGTCGTGAAAGTTGGAGTGATCCAGTGTGAGTACGAATTCCTTAGTCTGAGAGGACTCCTCCGCAGAGATCTGAGAGGCGATAAGAGAAAGTGCAAAGACGAAGAAGAAGGAGCAAATCGAAACCCTACGCGCCATTGTTTCTTTGAAAGGGAAGCTGTGAAAGCAATTGAGGTGTAAGAGAAGGTCACGAGAGGGGTTTTTGTAGTAGTTAGAAACCCCGTAAGAACACCGCATGACACGTGCGCTATGTTTCTCAGATATTTTGGACATCGGCCACCGCTGACGAATCTCCTGTCCCCACGTTGGCACTCTTGATGACGTGGCGAAATCTTATTCGACCATTCTTGTCACTCAACATTTCTTTTCTTTTCTTCAGCATCCCAGTGAAACCGGTGGCTCTGATATTGAATAATAGGGCTTTAATTAACGGATAAATGCTTCTGAGGGTGCTCATAATCCCGTGTAGGTCAGGTGTATATTAAATATTTGTGGCTGAACGAATCCGATGGATTTGAATAATTGCGTGCCCAGTTTGCTGTTAGATTGATTAAGGAAATAAAGTTTATTCTTGATAACATCTTTTGACTCTTCCGGATTATTTTTTTTATTAATACAACAGTCAAAAACCATTCTATAATTACATGGATATAAACTATATAAATATAAATATAAATATATATATATATATATATATATATATATGTATGTATATAATACGGAATTCACGTTTAGTTACATATTATATTATAATTAAATATAAGATGTTTCTCTACAATGAATATGATGAAGTTAAATTAGTTGCTAGGTCTTAATATTATTTGAAATAATTTTTTGTTTTAGTTTTTTTTTTGTCTTAATTAAGTTTTTTCTAAAAAGGAAATAAATGCAATTAGGTTATTTTTATTAATATTCTATTAATAACGTTAAAAATATATGAAAAAAAAACTATGAAACGGTATATTTTTAATATCATTGGTAAAAATAAGATGGAAATTACTTAATTAAATCAATTTTTTTTAAAAATAAGATTGAGAAGAGAAAAAAATTAAAGATATATTTAAATTAAAATTAGAATCAAACTACTAGTTTGACCTAATCATAATAAATAAGATTTATTACATGTTAACATTTGGTATATCTTAAAATAAGTGGACCTTAATTGATTTACATTCCTCATGTGACACAAAACAGATTCTACATTTTTAAAATCACAAAACCTTAATTAATATATTGTGTTAGAGTCAAATAATTTAAGTCTTATTCCTTATGCATCATTCTTTTATATTAAATGTAATAATTTCTAATTTTTAATTTAATTATGATTTGAGGAAAAATTAATTTGTTTTTAATCATGACAAATATTATATATATATATATATATATATAATTTACAATTTTTTCATTTGATTCCCTTACATCTAGATCTTCTTATTCCTTAAAAGATATAAAAGAATTTTATGTATATAGACTTTGTACTTCTCTCCATCCTAAAGAATAATTAAATAAATATAAATACTTTTCATTACATCATACAATATATATATATATATATATATATATATTATTTTAGTAATAAATATCAAATCATAATAAATATAATTATGAGTATAATATGCCACAAATATAATTAAATTTGATAATTGAAGAACGTTAGTAATTAATTTTATTTGATAATCAATTGTTACCTTTACAGCTTTTAATGCACATCTGTTTATAAATACAATGTATTCTTCATATCATTCAATTTTTTTTTTTTAAATTATTCATATACTCGTCTCTGTTTTTAAATTTTAATGTTCTATTTTTACATCTCATTTGATATTTTAAGATGTGACTTTAATTGTTTATATTATTATATAATTTATAGTTAAATATTAGTTCGTAATATCATTTAATATGTAAAAGAATAACTATATTTATTTATTTTTAAAATTTAGAATATTAAAATATTAATAGATTAATTTAATTATGTGACTCATAAATATAATAATGAGTATGTAAGATCTCAAAATATATAGTACAAATTATATAAAAAGAGTAGTCATCATCATGATAAAGTAATACAGTTATCCAACAAAATACATAAAGTATTATATCTTACAGTTATCTAAAATAATCATAAAATTTAAAACTTTACATATAAGCAATTAATCCAAAACTATATACAATACTAAAAGAAAACTAGTCTAACTAAGCTAGAGCATTGTCTCCACCTAAGGTCGACTCCACTGAAAGCTCCTCTCCCTCTGCTCACATCCATATTATCATTGCAAAAGAATAATCATACACATACAAAACACAACACAAGCAGAAAGGGTAAGCTAGATGTAAAAACATTCATGTTATCATATGTTATTTAACTACATAAGTGTGTTCATACAAAACAACTAAGCAGACATCCTAACATGTTATGACCTAGACTTGACCTGTTTGGACTTAGAATGAATATTGAGCTATGACGGGTTTTTCACTTGTGGTGGCCTCTACTGCTTTGCAAAGTCATTGCCAATGGGTATCATCCCCTACCACACACGAGGTTAGCCTGTTACCGCGCAATAGGCCTCCAAGTAGCACATACACTGGGACCTCCTACTACTCTCACCAAATGCATCAATCCTCTCCAAATGAAGATGAAAGATCATTAGTGTTAGGATAACCCCCAAGACCGACCTCCCTGTATTCATTCCAAACAATACAAGTATCTCACCAAGAGATCTTGCTTTGATACTCAATTATACCACCTTGAATTATACATTTCTTCACTATGATTCACCCTTCATACCTTTAAGTATCATATAATTCCAAGCATATTAGTTCATAACATTAATTGAATCAAACTATCGTTAAAACCACTCAAGAACAAAGAAGAAAAGAACAAACCAAAGTTGGACCAGTCGCACATTGCACCCAATCGTTGAACGAACTAGAGGGTTTTCGCATAGCGACCCCAACTCGCTATGAGAATCCTCAAACAGAGACCTACCCTTCACGAACATTCGCACAATGACTAAAATTGTTTTGCGAATAAACTCACAGAGGTTCCAGACCTCGCTATGCGAGAGCCCCCAGGTAGTGGCTCAGACTTCCCAAACACTTGCAAAGCGCACCCATTCACTATTCGAATTACACTACTATTTACCCCAAGGCCACCACCAGTCGCACAACGACTAGATTCGTTACACAAATCATCTTACAGAGAGCAATCCTCTAAAAACCACTCGCACAACGCACAAAATCATTGTGTGAGTGCCCATGCAGTGAGCAACCCTCTATATCTCGCCAGGGTGACTCGCTGTGCGAATTCTTTCACTCAGCGAGTCCGCATAATCTGCAAAATGAAATTCTGCAGCATTATGCAACTCAACCCCCAATTACCAATTCTAACTATTTTTCCCAACTTCTAACACTTCTAAATTGTATTATATACCTAATTATACTCGTCTAAGTGATTGTAAACCTCCCTAATATCAATCTAAAGTGTTTATGAACCGATTTACATTTCAAAACTACAAATCTCTCAACTTAAAAACCCAAATCCAATTATATCAATTTTGACATTACTTTGAACCACTTAGGGACTCAAATAAATCCCAAAGACTTGTCTAAACTATCCCAACAGACCAATACAACCCTTAAACCCTAGTTCTCATTTTGACTACCTCACTTTCTCTAAGTTAACTTAAAACAAGCCTAATTCATTCTAAACCATAACAAGGTACCTAGTTCAGAAACAATCTTATTACCACAAATTTTTAACATTTTACATAGCCAAGAAGCACACGAACATCATTCAAATCAGTTTATTTTCATAGTTCATCTATACAAAAATAAAACTTTCACAACAAGCACATTCGTTATAACTACCATTTCAACAATTCAACATATTTTATATGTAACTAGCATATTCCTAGCGCATACACCTAATAATTCACTGAAAATAAATAAAAATTTAGCTTCCCTTACCTCAGAATTATACTGCTCAACTCACCGAAAGATCCAATCGTACCTTGCACCACAAGGAAACTCTTGGAACACCTACATGTCACCGGTTGATGATAGGAAACAACTCTTAAAACCTAAATTGAGCTAGAAATTGAAGGGAGAAATTGCTAAATACATGCAAGACATAACTGTTACATGATCACAGTCCAAAAATGCAAGGAGAAAAAGAAAAATGACTTACCGGCTAGAAATAAGAAACTGAGCAGTAGGAAATGTAGCTCTCAATGCCAGAATCGCCTAAGCTCCTCCTGATCGTTGAACAGATCGCTCAGTAATGAGGAAATCTAGAGAGAAGGCAAAGAAAGAGCAGAGAATAATGTTTTAGAGAGATGAAATGTTTAATATAATGAAGAAAGCTTTAGAAAGTTCTATTTATATTATAAAATTATTTTTAAAGAAAATACTCGTCTCATTATTTTAATACACCTAACCATGGTTATCGAACTCGCAAGTTAACTCGTTAACTCGGTTGAGTTTACGAGTTCACTCGGTGCTTTCGAGTTAACTCGTGAGCAAACTCGTTTTTGAGGTGGGATCGGTAGAATTGGTGATGAGCTCGTTTAACTCGCCTAAAATCGCAAGTTGAGTTTCTATTTTGAAAGTTTGAGAAGAATTTTTTTTAGGCTTTTAGAGCTTTCGTTAAACTAAATCACTCACTGCATTCGTTCTCACTGTTCATCTCCTTGTTCAATCTCATCGTTCCATCTCGCCTCTGTCGTGCCATCGTTCGATCTTGCCTTCGTTCGTGTCGTTCATGCTGTCGTCGTTGATCTCGCCATCGATCTGGTGGTCGATGCCATCGATCTGCCGTCAATCTCGTCTTCAAGCTTCATTTGCTTGTGGTTGTTGTGTACTCGCGGCCACCGCTACTCTGCTGGAGTGAAGTTTTCTTTTAACTTTACCAAAAAAACCCTAAATGACATTGTTTGTCCTTTTATTAAAGAAATTAAATGGATATGGTTTTATTAAAGAAACGAAATTCAATTTACTATTTGCTTTTCTGTCTTTTTCGCCAATGAATATTTAATGATAAAAATAAAGTTGAGTCCTCTTCTGCCAATCATTTACTTTCCATGTTGAACTTTTGGGTCAAGTTAAACTTTTGGGTCAACTTGTTCTTTTATGTATATATTCAAATAAATTATGACAAAAAAATAATAATATTAAAGAAAAGTATTTAAATATATATATATATATATATATAATATGATAAACTAATAATTATAAAATATTATAAAAATAAAAACATTATTTATAATATTGTAAATATTAAACCGTTATATTATTTATAAATATTTTAAAATATTTTTATATAAAGTAAACTCTTACAATTTACTATTCGAGTTTACGATCCGAGTTTACGAAGCTTTCACGAGTTTACGTAAACTCTCGAGTTTAACAACCTTGCACCTAACTACTATATAAACTCTATTTTATATGTTTTTACAGAGTCTAAATGTAATTTAATAAAATATAATATCTTATCCATTATTACAAAAAGTTATATAATAAAATAAAATGAATCGTAGACAACTTGGTGGATGTAGTAAATAAAACAGATTTAGGTTCTAAGATTTTCTCATTATAAATGATCAAAAAGTGTGAGAGAGAAAAAAAGTGAAAAGATAATTGGAAAAAATAAGATTAGAGAACACATAAATCGGAGATATTGTCATTTTGTCTCTCATGAGTCAAAGTTAATATTTTCCTCTCATGATTTATGTGAATGAATGACAATCATAAATTTTAAGATTTCTAATATGGTTTTCTGGAATTAAATTAGGAATGAATGAAAACTACTATAATTTATATCAAAATCAATATATAACAAAGTTTGTGATAAAAAAATTATTTTCAAGCTTACAGGGATTACAACCACATATAACCATTTTTATATTACAAAAGCATCTAATAATTTACCGTAAAACTAACATAGGAGTAATTACCGTATAAAAAAAAAAAGATTAAAAAGTGAATTAGATACAACCAGTGATTTTTTTTATAGCATATTTAAAAAAGGATGAAATATATTTGGATTTCACTAAATTTGAGTTTTAGTTTCTTTAGAAAAAGTTATTTTCTGAGTCTATGTAATTTTACTTTACACCGCTTTTTTGTTAGTAGTTTATATAATGTGTTATAGAATGACAAATAATAATTTAAATAACGTTCCAAAGGTAAAGAGTAGTATTTGAAAATTAAAATAATACAATAAAAGTAAAAATAGATAAAAAAAATTAGAAAGGTTGAAATGAAACCTTAAAAAAATATTTAATCAAAATAAAAATTAACAGAGTAAAACTTATTTTGATCCTTCCAACACTAGTTTTCAACACACGCGAGAGATTAGTTCACTTTTACTATGTTATGTGAGAAATATTATTTGACGTACGTTAATTTTTTTACTTCTGAATTTTTCTTGTTTCTAATGATATTAACATAAATTTTTTACTTCTGAATTTTTCTTGCTTTTAATGATATTAACATAATTTTTTTACTTCTGAATTTTTCTTGCTTCTAATGATATTAAGATTTTTTTATATTTACTTTAATTGAACATTATATTACTTTCAAACTTCTATTTAATGCAATGTGTTCAAACCAGATTTTTTCATCAATAGAGTGTAATTTAAGGTCCTTCTATTTTTGGGTTAATGGGTTAAAATATAAAATGTGTGACATCTCAAATATATAACATATATTTATATAAGGACGTCAACATAGATAATATTGGAAAACAGTTCAGATAAGAAATTAGAATATTAAAATTACAATCATTCAAATTAACTCCAGAATTTAAAACTTTAAAGATGAAGTACCTTAAATGACATAATCTGAGTACTAGAGTGTTTCAAGGTAATACAACTTAGTTAAGAAATCCTAAAGGAACTAAGTTACAGCATCAGCATCCTCAAGCTCTTGCTTCGGGGAACCTCCTCAACATCTGCTCACATCCAAGTGGATGATCATCGCAAAGGAAAACAAACACAAACACAAACATGACACAAACACAAATAAATGCAAAGGTGAGCTAATTATATAAAAATAAAAACATGCAATTATATTCACATGTACATATTGTATTCCACTCAAGCAGAGCACATACAAGCAAAGCAATATATATAACACAGATCCTGCATGTTATCTTCTAGACCTGACTCGTCCAGACTTTAGAATGATAGTCGAGCTATGGCAAGCCATGCACCCGTGGTGGTTTGTGATACTTAGGCTTCCCCTCCTTGGGCTCTCCCGCCCTGCCACACTCACGAGGTTAGTCTGTTTCGCACCCTGGAGCATGATGGAAGCCTCTAAGACTAAGACCTCCTGCTACTCCTCACCACATGGTCAGCCTTCTCTACATGAGAAGAAGGACCATTGGAGCGTCAGGAAGACCCCCAAGATTGAGCTCCTACTTTCATTCTAAAACACTAAGAATCTCACCGAGAGATTTTACAATCAAACCACCACCAATAACCTTGAAACCATGTTTATTTCTTTCTCAATTCGTATACCTTTGAATTATAATCAAACCATATGTTTAAGCTTTAAAGACCAAGTCATATGTACCAAAACATGTTTCACAACCACTTCCAATCATCTCAAATAGATAATAGTGTCATGTTATCTCAATTGCACTACAAAACTCTACAATTTCTTGTAAAATAATACATTTCCAACTGGTAAAATTTAATATCATACGTAATCTTTATTACTAATTTTCTATAAAACAATATTATTTTAATATAATTTATTATCATATTTACTCTCTTGCATCTCTTATATATAATATATTAATATAATATATCTCATACTTTCTTTTATATATACATATTATGATAACAATTTATATCATAAGTACTTCCCTGCATCTTATATATCTTTATTATATTAATATAATATATATCATGCTTTCCTAACTTATATATATATATATATATATATATGTGTGTGTGTGTGTGTGTGTGTGTGTGTGTGTGTGTGTGTGTGTGTGTGTGTGTCATACTTTTCTAACTTCTAACACCCGAAATTTGTGATAGGCACCTATTTAAACTTATCTAGATGGATTTTACCAATTATACAGTACTTCTGAAGTTGTTTAGGCTTGAATTTAAGTTCAAAACATCGCATCCTATGACTTATGGACTCTAATTCAATTCTGCCATTTTTAATGTGTTTTTGTTCAATTTTATCTACTTAACAAGTCACAACTGACCAGAACAAATGCACTCATTACCCCAAATGCACAAAATCACCATCCAAATAGCTTACAATGCTCCCTTAATTATGAAATTGTCTGCTAAGTTATTTAACACTACAAAATGCTTACCCCCAACCTCACCTCACTATCCAATTGGTCACCGGAGAGGGTTCATATGTCTGAAAGCATCAAACTCACCTTCGACATTAGCACATATGACTAGTCACAATTGAATGGACCAGGCCAGGGTTGCTCTATGATCAGGGATGTGCCAACTCAGGTTTTTAAGTACCCTCCATCCTACTAACGAAGAAAGGCTCTCAACCCGTTTTAATTAATTTATTTAAGTTACATAAACTAATATGTTGTACTCTACACCTCAAATGCCCAATTATTATATTTTACTTCCTCTCACAATAGCCTAAAACAGTATCTGTATACCTACTTACTACCCATATCAATGCCATTACAGAATCCTTACTCCAACCTTTTCAACAAAATCAATTATAGCCCACAACATATCGAAGTCACATGATAATCAGCACACCACAATTACACAATTTCAAAGCCTGAACAATTTATAACTCAACATACTCAAAACCAAAAATATAATTTAACACTACACGAAATTTCAATTTATCAAACATGCACATCATACAGCTCATAAAAAATATAACTAGCTCCCCTTATCTGGATTCCAAGCACAACTAATTTAAGAATCCTTAACAGTACTTCTGCACATAGACAGGTTCAACAGTACCTATAAACTACCCAATTGGTTGGACAGAAAACACTAAGAGAAACGCTTGCTAGTCACATGCAACCAGTGAAGTTGCATGCCCTAGCTGCAAGAACAGTTGGAGAAAGAGGGGAAATGACTTATCCGCTAGAACGAAGAAACATTCGGTATAAATCAAAGCTCTCTATGCGGGGAATGCTCGAGCACCTTCAAAATCAAGATTGAACGGTTAAATTTTCTGAAATTCTAGAGAGAAGGCATAGCACCAAGTTAAGGCATGTTTCTAGAGAGAAGGGAAATCTAAGAAAATGAGAATCTGATTTCAGAAAAGTCTTCTTCTAAGGCTAAGACACCCCTTAGCTTATGAACCTAACTGTCCCAAATATTAAAGCCCAATGACTTTAAAATAATTTTCAGACCTTTACATAATGACTTTACATCTTTCTTTAGTAATGAAATTATATTCCTATGTTATAAACTAATACATATAATTTAAAGAATGAAAGTTATTTTATGCTCGTATACAAATTAGATATTTACACAAAATAGTTTTAAGCCATTAACAAAATAAAAATTGATCTTATATAAAAAGAACTATTAAATGAATATTAAACATCCGTAGTAATCTCAATTGCAAATTTTATATTTGACGATATTATAAATTGATTTTAGCCATGGAACATGCGGACGCTTAATGAATTTATCTAACAATCAAATGAGACATTTTTTAAAAGATGAAAAATGCTTTCATTCCTGTAAAATCTTTCAAAAATATTGTTTCACTTCAATCTCTCTTATTTTAAAATATTTAGTTTTTTGTTATTAAGTTAGTTATCGGTTAAAATTAAAATTTGACATGAATTAAAACTTGAAATATGTACTCCAAGCCATCAAATATCTCTCAGCTAATTTGAAATTTTTTAAAGAGAAAGAAACATTTTACTCTGTATTTTAAAAAAGACGAAGGTTAAGAATGATACGATGTATATCTACGGACCAGAATAAATATTTGACTCTGGACTCCAACAAAAAAAGGTTCCCATTTTCTTCTGTAAAACATACATACATTATACATAGGAAAACCCAAAACATTAAAGGCGAGCAAAGGAAGATAGAGTGGCACTTGTGTGATTTTATCTACCACGATGAACCTTCCAGCAAAGGAGAGACTAAATCAAAATATGCATAGCAAGTTTGGAAGAGTTTTTATAGCATTGCAAAATAAATGGATAACTATTGTTCTACATACTTTTACCTTTCAAAGCTCATCTTTTCCATTTTCTTTGTAACCCGTTGCTTGTTCTTGATGAGCAGGTCTATCCCGATTCTTTTCGATGAATTCTATGATGTCTTCCTTGGTCCTATTGCCACTGTATTTTGATATCTTTCCACTTGCTGACCTGAAGTACACAGTTGGATAACCTTTGGCTTCAAAGGAGTCACTTGAGATATCGTTGGCAATTCCATCCTGGAGAATGCAAACAACATGCAGAATATAACTTACGAAAACAGCATAAGATATTAACCTTTAATAAAAATGTATTTCTTAAAGTCTACCAATACACCCCCAGCTTCTGTAGCACATAGCTTTCAGTCAGCGGACAAAGCTAACTTCACCATAGATTGAAACAAGTATAACACCATAATAATCAAGGTACATTTCTTACCATTTTTGCAATAATAACATCAGCATCGCTTTGATATGAGACAGCAACTTCCTCCAATGTTGGAGTCAACTCCGTGCAATGAATACACCAGGGAGAATAAAATTCCAGCAGAACTGCAAGAGGTTTGTGTTAATAGATACATTATTCCAACTTGGAATGGTAAAGTCAAAGTGATTTTGTGAGAGATTCTACTTTGTGTATACTGCCAAATATAATCACAAATACATGATGATATCAGAAGGACGTTACTTTGCACGTACAATTAATGCTCTGTATACGTAATCACATATACATATCAATATCAGAATGATGCGTTACCTGAAGAAAAGAGGTTTAATTATATGATCATCAGCAGTCTAATTTTGTATAGGAACATCGATACAGTACACAACTTTCTCAGCAATTTAACACATCAGTATTATACAAAATGTATGCCAAGATGTAGAGAGTCACAATATTAAGCAGTAAATGTGGCTGGCCTGCCCACAATCAACCAGCTACTTAGAGTAATCAGAAATTCAATTCCAAGAAAAAAAAAATAGTGTCACAAGTTGAGAGAGCATTGGCTATTTGATGCCACTTTAACAGGTTCACAACATCAAACATTTATAAAAAGAACATCATTACGTCCTAGAAATGTGGTAAAATCATATCTATCAGCTTCATGTGAAGGTCGGTATTACAAAAACACGAGAGATACATTATCCAATCATCTAAATGGGACTGAAATATAATGCTCTTTCACACGCAAAGAACGTTGGAAATGTGATTTTTTTTTTTTTTTGCAAGCACAGGGAATGCCAAAACCCATCTCATAATATGTGGTATAAAACCAAATAGAAACGGTACCATTCTTCCCAGAGTTGAAGACTATGTCCTGGAGACTGTCCCCAACTACCACTTTAACAGGTTCGTTGTTAGCTTCAGGAATAGGTTCAGACTTAAAATATGGTGCAATATTTCCATCCTGAAATGTTAAAAAAATGATAAAATTTTATATTTTAAATACAAATGACAGCCTCTATGATATTATTTCAAATTAAAGAGTCCACTACAACTACAAAGAAGATGGCAGATTAAATCAGGCAAAAGCAAAAGCTACCAAGAGAAATAAGAATAACCTTGTATGCCTTGAACCAAGTTGAAATTTGATCAGGTTCCAAATTGGGTTTAAGAAATTTCTTCCCATCATTACGTTGTACTAAAATTAGAGGTACTTGGTCTTCCCTCACTCCGAAATACTGTGAAGACAAGCCATACAAAATGTCAAATATTGATATTAAGCAGAGAAGAGAACAACTACAGAACGTTACACCTTGAGTATTTTGATTTAAGATACCTTGATTTAATGCTCGCTAAACTGCAGAATGTTTAACATGTTTTGATACAAACCTGAAAAGAACCTGCAGTAGACCTGACATCTCCCAACAGAAAGCTTACACCCGGTTGTCTATATTGCTCGGCAGTTTCTCGGTATTTTGATCTGAAAGTTTCAGCACCTTCAGCAATGAAGTTGATAAACAACATCACCTACCAATATCATGACGTTAACTGAGGTTTCTTGAACACATCATATGATGGGGGGAGAAAAGCGAAACAAAAATAATAAATATTTTAGAACATAAAATGGGTGAAAGTAAGCACATTTAGGAAAATTGTTTCACGTTCAAAATGGTAGACTACGAAAAATGGGGCTCATAGTTATGATCTCAGATAGAGATGCGTATAAGCCAGCAGCAAAAACCCCATAGCAGGAAGCGGGATGGCTACTATTTTAATTATTTATATACAATATTACAATATATAATACAAACTAAAAAAATTTATACAATATATAGTACTCAAGGGAGGAAAAGTTTTGTGAAATGGTCAAGGAAAAAATAGTCCTATTATGTTACTGCATAAAAAAGCATTAGAGAATGAAGGAGAAATCACACTTTCAACCAAAATAAACCCTTGACACAAGTAAAAATGATTTTTTTTTAAGTTTTATGTCCTAGCAGCGCAGCTATAGCACATGAAATGCCTCTATAGGGGTTCAAAGACAGCTATTGAGAATCACTCTGCTATTTGAATCCCATAGCGGCCAGGCCACTCTGCTCCGCTATAGTGCATTATTGGCAACATGGTGGGATTGACAAATATGAAATACATCTTCAAATAGTATGATTATTGATTAATAACGAATTCTCTGGCTCGAAATTGGAAGAACAAAATTGACTTGGACAGCTTATTACCTTCGTATTGGGACTATTGAAGAATTTGGTGATAAAAGGGTGATTTCTCAGATCACTGTTAAAGACAGTCACAACAGGCACACTAGATTCTTCGACAAATTTCTCTAGAGCTTCCACATGAAAATCCTGAAAGAATGAGATAGTTGCTAGAGACCATAATAAGATTGAACAATCAATTCACAAAAATCAACACTACCTGAAAGTCAACAAAAAGTTCGTCAAATGGCTTGAATAACCTTACTATGGGCCCAGCAACAGATGATTCTCCTCTTGGAAGGTGTTTGGCATTCAGAGTGTGACCAAAGTCATAGTCAGCACGCAACTTTTCTGATAACGCAGTGAAGTTATCAAACTCCTCCCCAGAAAATTTCGGAAACACTCCAACCTGAACACGTAGGAAAATATTATTACAGACCAACTGACTTAAAATAAAGCAAAAAATGAAACGATTGGTTACTCACAATAGCAACTTTATCTTCACCAATAACTGCGGTAGCATCATCTACAGATTTAATTTCAGCTGAAGCAAGACCACTTTGTTTCTTCAGATACTCAGCGATGCCATCTGCTTCACGGGGACCTTTGTATTCTTGAACATTCTTTCCCCCATTTCTCAGGATCCTAATTGTTGGGTAAGCCCTAACTTCATATTCTGTTGCAAGGTCTTTATTCTTCTCGCCATCCGCGTCAATTTTAGCCAAAACAACCGGAGGATCATGACTACTCAGAATAGAAGCAGCTTTTTCATACTGCAGAAACAAAGATACTAGAAAATCAGCATTTGCGTAATCTTACCATAAAAGGAAACCCAAAAACTAAATGTATACAAAATCACCTCCGGTGCAAGCTTCTTACTGCGGTCACACCTGGAAATGAAAAATAAAATTCATATAAAAGCTGAATCGACTTTGTCCTAAATCAAATACAACAAAACTTCCCGCTAAAACCCAAATTTCGACTAAAATCATGATAATATGCATTGAATAATATCACTAGAAGTTTCTTTTCAAGAACTAATTAAAATTATTTTAGTGCACAGCTTTTCTTTTCTAAAAAGCAATTGAAAACTTATTTAGATATTATTTAATAGATTTAATTAAAATTCAAGTGAGAATATTTTTAACTAATTATTTATTTGTTTTAAAATACTTTATTTTTTCATGATTATTAGATCATAACAGTGACCGCGTTATATTTATATTTAAATTCACGAGTTACTTAAAAAAGAAAAAGTGTTTTTAACAACATTTTTTTAATAATTTTTTTTATAATACATACGTAACAACATTTTATGATTAATTTGTTTTAAATATTTTTTAAATATAAATTTAAATAAATCAATAAAATAATAATAAGTTATCAAAAAAAGTTATAAAAAGTGTTCTCAATATATCTTTATCCTACTTAAAATTTAACTAACCTTACTTAATAAAATATTTCGTTGGAGGCAAATGGATAGTGTATTTACCGCTTCTGATTTTTCTTGACATTTTTTCGCTAATGAAATGCATTTAAAACTGTCATCAAAGTTTTCTACTCATTGGACGCATAAGATTTTTCTGGATTCAAACACGGAAAAGACATGTAGAATCGAACCACGAAGAAGAGCAGAATCGAAACATACCTTGGTGCGTAGAACGCGACGACAATCAGATTATGCTTCTTGACGGTGTCGGAAAAGTTGGAGTGATCCAATGTGAGAACGAACTCCTGAGTCTCCGATTCGTGAGCATAGATTTGAGAAGGGGATGCTAGAATGAGAAAGAACAAGAACACTGACACAGACGAACAAATCGCAATTTTACCCGCCATCGTCTTCTCTGAAGAAGAAGAAGAAGAAGAATATCTGAAAATTTGTTGTGCTTCTCAGTATTCAGGGGTTTTGTAACCCGGAAAACACGTGCAGTGTTGTTTAGCATAACAATTAAATTTTGGTTTTGTCGCCACCCTAGCGCTTTCTCTTACGTGGCTCGATCATTCATGTCACGTCCACCATTTTACACTTTTGCAAATTTTATTTTGGACGGTTTTGGTGTTTAATAATATTTAAAACTAGCCTATGCCTAACACGGTTTTGGCGTGTTTCTTCTTTTTTTTTTTTGTAATTTTTTAATTCTTTTAGAAAAATAATATAATTAATCATATTTTTTAATGGGTTAAATATGTTTTTAGATGATTTTGGTTTTAGTCCATCTTTCAAACTAAGGTACAATTTAGTCCTTCAACTTTAGAAAATTCTAGTTTTAGTCCTTTTTACCAAATTTTTTTAACTTTATTTGTTGTTTCAATACCATTCATTATAGCATTTGGATTGTTTACACTTTTTGACACATTTTTGCTTCAATGTTAATTGAGACACGTTTCATTATAGTATTTGGATTGTTTACACTGTTTGACACATCTTTGCTTCAATGTTAATTGAGAAACACGTTTGAAACAACAAATAAAGTTAAAAAAATTTGGTAAAAATGACTAAAACCAGAGTTTTCTAAAGTTGAAGGACTAAATTGTACCTTAGTTTGAAAGATGGACTAAAACCAAAATCGCTCCAAAATATAGAGACTAAAAACATATTTAACCCATTTTTAATCAATAAGTTTTCAGTTTATTTTAATAATAATATAAAGGTAGGGTAAGGAAAAATGTTGGAAGTCTCACATCGACTAGAGATAAAGGTCAATTTATAATATATAAGTGAGGTGCAAACCTCATCTTATAAGCCGATTTTGTAGGGTTGAGTTAGGCTTAAACCCACTTTCTAAGATGATATTAGAGCCTGGTTGATTTTCTTAACCATCAATAGAAGAAGTACAATAATCATCTGAATGGTTGACTTGTCCTGTATTTTACTTTCTTCCACGAGAGTTATTCATAGTTACATCGTAGTTACTAATTTAAAGTTTATTATAAATATATATTTTAATAATAAATAAAAATCATGCGTACGAAATTTTGGAATTTTCTTGGTAGAAGCTATATCTTTAGTTATTGAATAATGGTAACTTTTACAATGATAGTAGACAATAAGTTTAATAAAAAAAATTCATTAGCAAATTTTAGGAAATTAATAAAGGTTGTAATTGTCTTGGATGTATTTTCTTTTGAATTATTTAGTATTTTAATCATTTTAATTAAAAAAAATTAATTAGTGAATTAAGCTTGGTGCGTATAGGATCCTGAGAATTGAAAACCTCTATTATGATTATTATTGGATTAATAGCATTGGATTAGGAAAGATGTCCTTGTCACGTAAATATCAATAATTCAGATTTTGTGATTGTGAATGTTGTAGCTTTCTCATTTTCATCATCCACGACGTATAATTTTTTCTTTTTCCCAACACATAATCTTTTCCTTTTCCTTTCCACCCTAGCGTATGTGATAATTTGGCTTCATACAACAAAACTTATATGCTACAAAAAAATGAAACAAAACATGCACAAAAATTGAAAGTAGTTGTGGAGACAAGGAATGAAAATTATAGAATTTGGTTCTTCTTTGATTAAAACCGTCCAAAACATTAGGTTGCTGAAAACAAGTATAAAACGCCTGCCTTATAATCTAATTAAATCAACAAAATTCAGAAATATAGAAGAGTGAAAGAGAGAATATTTGAGTTCTTGGTGAATAGAAGAGGCACAGTACTTTCAAGGAAAGTAACATTAAAACAAAGAGAGATATAGCAAAACTTTCTGGACTGAGATAGGGAAGCTAATCGTAAGGATTTACTTTAATCTGAAGTATGTATAATGTGCTGAATGATGATTGCTCTCGTAAATGTTTCTGGATGAATAGAGGATGTCTGATTTCCATCTAAGTGTAGCAATACGGTTCTGTTGTAGATATATGATACCGTGAGTGATTCATAACTTTGGATATCCTTTACAAGTAAAATAAACAAATAATATGGCATATTATCTGCACTGCACCGTGGCCTTATTGAGAGAGAAGAATCTTTTCTCTGGAAACTGTTAGAAAGGAGACGTGCTCTATTAATTATTTTATTCAACCACTTTTAAATTTAGGTAGGATATGTTTGTTATTATGTGAAGTAAGTTATTCTAAGGCTGAATAACAATTTAAAAATAAGAAAGACGTTAGATGTCTTTACTGCACAATGTCATAAAGTGGTCAAATTCTTTATTTTATTAGTTATTCTATAGTATATGATTTTACCGTGGGAATAATTCATCAAAAGCTATATACATAATTTTTTGTATTATTTTAATATTTCCATTTAATTGTTATATCATATTTAAAAATGGTTGCAGATTTAAGATCTTAGAGCCACCTTGCTATTGGCTTTATTTTGATGGATTAAAAATAAAGATTTAACAATTAAAATCTTAATTTTGTTTGGTATCCGTCATATTATTTTCCTTACTAAAATATAAGATTTTAAATGGATTTATAATGGCTGCAACAGATTTTCTTGTTACATATATATATATATTTTTATATTCAAGTGATTATTTATAATAATGAGTCTTGATATACTTTAAATTCTTTTAGACTATACTTTTTATGTCTCGATACATTAATTTAAGTGACTAAGGTTTTAACGAAAGAAACCTAAACAAAACATTGTATAGCTTTTAATGATTTACTAGTTTTATCGTGTATTACTGAGTGATTTATATTTATCTCGGTAGTTAAAAGATGATTTCCTTTTACCTATGTAAGGCGATAGGTGGATTCGAGTTCTGTTAATTTTCCTCTTTCAAGACGGTACAGATATCTTGCCAAGGGTTTCTGACTTGTGCTGAGTATTGTTCTTGGTGAATGGATATTACTCACCAATGTTTTTACTCGTAAATCCTTGAAGAACCAGGAAGATATGTCAAAGCAGTATGCAGAGGACGACTCTTATCCACAGTCCATATGAGGGACTGGTTTGTTATATATGTGTGTGAATAAGAAGAACCGAGATAAATCCAATTATTATGAGTGAGAGATGAGAGATAATATGATTTTATTAATACACTAATAATGTTACTAAATGTTCAAAGTGTGTAAGTAAATTTATCTGTAACTTATGTTTTTCTGTATCCGGTTAGCTCACCCTACTTGTGTGTCTACGATGATTATATAACTCGTGTTGTTATACGGGAGTAGATGATGTTTTAAATAAAACTGAAGACATTTAGTGAGAGGATGCATTGGGAAACACTCTTTGGGACTTTTAAATATGTAATTTTAATTGTGAAACATCGTGGTTTGTAATTTTAAACTACTTTTAATATTCGGTTTGTAATCCAATAATTACTCTTGAAAACTTTGACATTATCATTGTATAATATTAATAAATGTGTGGTTTTAAATGTAAACGTATCTTTTAAAAAAAAATTGTGACACTCCTAGAAGGGGTGTTACAGGTAGAATGTGTGACTGTGGGATTAGATTGAGGAAGAAGTGCCAATAGACCTTGAAGTTGCTCTTGAGAAAATCCCAAAGTTGAGGAATGTGACTGCGCCTGAGAATTATTAGAAGAAGAAACAACTGCAGAAGCCATTGAAGGAGAATAAATTGTAGGAAAGCCAAGAACAAGAGGTAGAAGATGAAGATTTTGGTAGTAAGAGAATTGGTTGCGGAAGAACGTGATCAAGAATTAATTTTCTTCTGATACCATGTTATGAGAAAAGAAAGGATGAAAATTGTGTATCTTATTTTATAACAAGGGAGAGTACAATTGATATATATAGCTGTTTAGAGCAATATAAAAATGGAATATGAGTATAAAAACAGAATATAAATATATGAACATAAATGCCCAGATATGAACGAAAAATAAATTAAATCCAATATCCCCTCAAGCTGCAACATATATATCCTTAATGCTCAGCTTGGACAACAAAGATTAAAATTGTGTTGGATGCAAAGCTTTAGTATGAATGTCTGCAAGTTGTGATGAAGTAGAAATAGGCAGGAGCTTAATTACACCAGCTTGAACTTTATCCCTTATGAGATGACAATCAATTTCAATGTGCTTTGTCCTCTTATGCATGGTTGGATTCTGTGCAATTTGTATTGCAGATTGATTGTCACAAAACAGAGGAACTGGTTGTGGTAGAGGTTGTTTCAAATCATGGAGCAAATACAAAAGTCATTGAGTTTCACATGTTGTGGAAGCTAAGGCTCTATATTCTACTTCAATTGATGATCTAGATATAATACCTTTCTTCTTGGATTTCCAGCTGATTAAGGATGCACCATAGAACACATTAAAACCAGTCACAGACCTTCTAGTATTAGGGCAAGCAGCCTAATCAGAATCACTAAAAGCCTTGAGAGAATGTTCTGTGTTAGAGGGAAAGAATAATCNTTGTCCTGGATTGTTCTTGATATATCTCAGGATCCTTATTGCTGCTACATAGTGATATTCCAAAGGATTGGAAAGAAATTGACTGAGAGTACTAATAGCAAAACATAAACCATCTTATCTGCAAGACTATCATTGCAACATGTTATCTACTTCTTCTGCCACTCAGTCATCCACAGGGACCTTATATCCTATCTCTTCATATCTCTCATATAATGCATTATCATCTCTTCATAAATCATATGTCCTTAATTTTCCCAAGTTAGTGAACCTAAAACCTATAACCAAGCCACCAAACATGAAAGACTAGCACAACACCTAGAGAATGAATAGGCCAAAGAGAGAACATGTGCGGAAATTGACCTTGAATATTATCTTGGTTTCCTATTGATGGTTGGCGATCCATCATAGGCACTTCTGAACTTGCTTTCCCATCATTACTCCTAGAGTCCAATTTAGTATGGGACACAGAGACCATATTGGGAAGTATAATGCCAGAAGCATTAAATGCAGAGAAGTCTGAGCGATTGGACATCGTTTCAGCAGCTTCAATTTCAAGCCATTGTCCAGTTTCATGTTTTCTTCTCCAAAGATCCCTGAATTTTGTGCAATTGTGTTTGAAGTCACACATCAACTAGAGATAAGACCAATTTATAATATATAAGTGAGGTGCAAACCTCACTTTACAGGTCAGTTTTGTGGGGTTGAGTTAGGCTTAAAACTCACTTTCTACTATGGTATCAGAGCCATGGTTAGAGTCTATCCCAGCGAGTTCTAAGTGGGCATTTATGTTTCCACCCGTTGTCGGACCGCTATTGGATCACCCAATTTTTACTATCACATATGAGATGTCTATACGTTACAAGCTGGTTTTGTGGAGTGGAATTAAATTTAAATCCACTTTCTAATAAAAAAAAGAGAATAGTAAATTATGAAAATTAATAATTTATTCATTAAGAAACAAGACATACTAAAAAGTTCAACTCTTCGTGATAATTGAAGAATAATAGCCATAACAAATGTTTATTTCCACTCTGGTCTATGTGATCCTTTGGTTCAAAAAGAGTAATGTAAAAAAACACTATAACGTTTAAATCAGATATTTTTCTTGAATGTCTAAAGTAATTGAATTATAAAAAGTGTGTACTACTACAAATTAAACCTATAATTATAGAGTTGAAAAAAATCAAATTTATTAATTTATCATTTAGTGATGATTAATATCACTTTAATTACACATCAATAACAATTATTATATTGATCGCGTTTTAACTCTTTTTAACTACTTTTGTGCCTCAAGGGTGACAAAGTTCCTTTCAGACTTCAACCACTCGACCCATTTGACCTTAATCCAGTAGCAAATATATTTATTAAAATGGTTGAATAAAAATTTGACTACTTTTACATTTATATGAATCTTTCCTTCCAGTTTCTTCATATTCGGTTGTGGTTTGATGAGTTCAGAGTAAGTGTTCTACCTCTCTTGAATCTGGCTCAGATATAATTATACCTCGATATATTTTGATAGTTATTTCGTAAATTGTTATATCTAACCCATTTCTTGAGTATTTCTTTTTATATTTTTACTTCACATGTCTTCAGGAATCAGTGTCATGGGTATAGTGAATAAGAAAGTTGAAGGTTTTGTTATTTGATCCGTATTTTGACACATTCAAGAATTTTCAAAAGAGATTTTTTTGAGTGATGATTAACCAAATGTTCAGTCTCACTTCTATGTAATTGGAAACAAAAGGTTTTTCTTTCTACTAGACCGATAACCTTTTATATACTATGCATGATATTTGCATGACTAATAAAAAAAAATAAATCAATCATACATTTTGTGTTGACACGTCTGTCTACAATGTTATTTGAGACAACAAATCTTTAGCTCTATTTGATCACAATGAGTATATTTATTTATATTTATTCATTAATAAAATTTAAATTAAAAATTATTTAAAATTTGATACAAAATTCAATTTTACAAGCCAATTAAATGAGTAAAAACATATTTATCCTTTTCAAAAAATTATAAACATTTTACTGTTTAATATATATGAAAAAGATAATATTCTTTATTTCTTTCAAAATAATTATAAAAAATTGATCCAATAATTTTAATTTAAGTTTAAATATCTTAAACAATTTATTCATCAATAAAGTTTAAGGATAAAATATCAATGTTAGGAATAAAATTCGATTTCATATTAAAATTAAAAAAATAAAAACATATATAATCTGTTAAAAAATTATAAACATTTTATTTTTAATATATGTAAAAAATAATATACCTTACTCTTTTCAAAATAACTATCAAAATTTGCTGTAATAATTTTAATTTAAGTTTATATATATTAAAATAATAATATAAGTTCAAATAAAATTATAGCAATACAGATACCAGTATGTAAAATAATAAAAATTATTAAAAAAAATTAATTTTTAGTTCATTAAAATAAAATAGAATGATATATATATATATATATATATATATATATATATATATATATATATAACTTTTTGTATGATAATTTTTTTTAAATATAAATAGTAATTATATGAAATAAAATTATATTAAAAAACTAGTAGAATTTTTCAGTGCAAAATATTTTATTTTTTATTTTTTCTTTTTCTAATCATATGTGAAAATTTTAATAATTATTTTTTACATCATTTTTATATATTAAAAAGTAAAAAAATTATAATTTTTTTAAAATTCTAAATATATTTTTAATCCATTAACTTTTACAAATTTTGTATTTCTAAACTTTATATTAATGAATATACATAATTTATCTTCGAGACTGAACTGCATTAAAAATTCGTGAATATAATATATATATATATATATATATATATATATATATATATATATATATATATATTTGTTTTTTTTTTACACGGCCATATGATACACACTTAAGATGTGGTTATATTATATAGGATTGGACATAATAACTTAATTATAGTAAAATGTAGATATCTATACTGCTTTTTATACTAAAATAACTAAATTGTTTTTGTCCAACTGAATTAAATTGTTTTGTAGTTCAGTTAAAAAAACTAAATGTTTTTTATTTTCAATGCAGTTATTTGGTGACCTGGTTTATGTTTTCAATTGTACTTTTACTCTTTATGTTTCTTTCTCAATCACCACCATCATACAGTTTTCCGTAGGTCTTGCTATCGTCGATAATCCTGTCGCCGTTGAATGTTAGGATTTTGTTCAATGTTTTATAGTTTTTTCTGCTATAATTTTCTCGTTATAACCTAAGTTAGCAATTAACATTTTTTTTTATCGTTTTAGAGTGATATCTATCTTTCCCGCTAAAGGAGAAGTGTTCTCAAAATCCCTATGTGTGGTACTCATATTTTCTTCTTGGAGAAAGATGAATGGTGTATGTTTTCAATCTTGATTCCATGTGCCGAGAATATGTTCGAATGAGACATCCTTTTGTTTCTCCTGAAAGATTTTGAAATTAGAACGGTAAAAGCAATTTCAAGTTATAGATAAAGCAACCGATCTTGCATGGCCTAGAAAAAGAAGTGGTCGATCCCGATATTAATATCAATTTTGAACTGGGAATGTTGTGGGGGCTAACCATGACTCTTTTTCTCGTGAAAGAACATTAATATGCTCTATTTTGTATGTTTTGAAACATTTTATTTTAATAGGAAAATACTAATAAAATGAAATATTACATATATGAAAATTGAACTATTATACAAGAATAAACTTACAAAATACAAGATCTACACCTACACCTATAGAATCATTTGACTTCCCAATTGTTTTACCCTCACCTCTTACAGAAACAACTGAGAAGAAAGTATTTCTAAGCTCACACCATTAAGGTGATCATCGCAAAAAGAAAACAACATACATCAGACAATAGAAAAACAAGGGTAAGCAAGTGGTAAAACATTTCATCATAATATAATAAAATTCAATCATACATTATATTACATACATAATAAATCATACATCCTAAATCATATCACAACTTTAGACTTGACTCATTCGGATATAGTATGAATGTCAAGCTATGGTGGTTCATGCACTTGTGGTGACCTCCAACAAACTCATTTAAATCCAAATACAAACACCAACCTATGTCATCCATAAGGTTAGTTCGTCAACACCTATGTCCCTAACTGACGACCATAGACCAGGACCTCCTATTACTCTCCACTATATAACATTTCATCTCTACTTGAGATTGAGATTATTGAGAGCATCAGGATAAATCCCAGATTAACTCCATACATTCATACAATAACAACAATACAAGCACCACCATGTAACTCCTCCATGAGGATCATGGAATTATGTCCATCAATAGCATTGACATAATCAATTACATATTCATCATCATGATATCCTTCTCATAATCACACACACGTATGTATATGTGTGTGTGTGTGTGTGTGTGTATATATATATATATATATATATATATATATATATATATATATAATATACACACACACATATACTTCACACAAACATTGCATACTATCACATGAAACCTCTGATTAAACAATAAACAACTACAAAACCCCTATAAGTCACCAGAAGTCACATAATAGCACAATTTTCTTTAAGGCATGATAACCACATTTAGGTAAGGAAAACAGTTTGGAAACCCTCACCAATAGCTCTAGAAGAGTCCAAAATTCCCAAAATGACCTAAAGAACGTCCAAAACTAATATTCAGATCCCTAAAAACCCCCTAAAATTGGTGTAGTGGCACTCAATAACGCTCGAGCACCCTGGGGCTACCGCTCAGCATTAAGACCTCTGGAAATGGGTGCTCGGGCGCTATAAGCAAACTCTAACCCTTTTTAGACCACTTTGTACACTTCTCCCATAACTTTGAAAGGTTCCTATGACCTTCTAAACACTATAAAACTTTAGAAAACACATCTCTAACTCAAATTGACCATCCAAAACCTAATTCGCTCACTCTAACCAATCCAAACTTGGTTCTATACCTAAATTTGTACAACTTAGAGGCTTAAACAAGTCATAAATGACTTCATGACTGACCCCAATTCCTCTTACGTACTCCAGACTTTCAAATTTATATTCTCACCACTAGAAACCCATATCTTGAACAACAAACTAACCTAGAACCTAACATATCAACTAATAGTCCTTTCCATATAAGATTTAATTTAATTAACACCCTAGATAAGTCACAAATAACTAAAAGACCACATCAACAATTCAGTTTCTACCCTATCCTCAATCCTTCAAAATCTCATTATCAAAACCTTAAAAATGGACTTAAAACCTTCATAAAATCATAACTTTGACTCTTCCTCCATTCCTTATCATATTTTCTCAAATCAAGGTATAAATCAATCCCACATAACTCACAGATAGACCTGAAATTGACATATTACATACTTCAACAAATCTCATCAAATGGCCTATCAAAACCTCTATTTCAATTTCCAAAACCTAATAGAATTCAACTCATTACTTTACCATCTTTGAAATGCACATTCCAATAATCAATACAACATATTCACATGCAACTCACTATCATAATATCACCCAAAATACATTAAATCATAATTTCATTGTTAAATACACACATACACACATTTAAATGAACAAATACGAGCCTAAAACAGAAATAATCATTTAAACAAGTTATCATACATACACACACTAAACTTACATCACAAACCTCAATTAAAGATAAATCTCTAGCTTCTCTTACCGTACACTGAAGTTACGAAGCTCTAAGAATGAACACCCTTTGCTTCTCGCATAAGGAAATCTAGAAACACTTATGAATCACTAAATTTTGATAGAAAAGATTCCTTCGGACCATAAATTGACAAAGAACCAAGAAATGAACACTAATGATACATGCGTTGAGGTTTCCTAAGCATGATCATAAACAGAGAACGAAAGGAAAAAGAGGTAAAAATTTACTTGCTTTAAACGAAGAACTAATCGATTAGAAATAGAGATTATTCAATTGTGAGGAGTTAAAATTTTTAGAGAGAATGCATAAAATTCTAGGAAAGTGGTTTCTAAAAATATTATACGTTTTAAAATAATAAAATTTGTTTATAACAAAACTATTTATAAATAAATCATTTAAAATTAAAATAACTGAGTTTTATTATTTTTAAATTACCACTAGCTCTAAAATACCATTTTATGGGGTTTTACTTTCTTGGTAATGATTGAATGTGTAGGAATGTATTGTTATTTATGATTTCTAACGAAGTAGTTGATTGTTTAAGGAAGATAAAAATCTTAAAATATCTTTGAGCGAAACTCATCCAAAATATCTTTTATCACGTACCCTCCCATATATTCTTCATTTTGGACACTGAATGATTCCTTCACTAACCTCCTAGAAATCCTTCTTTTGTGACCTTAAACAAAATTAATTTTTAGGACCATTATTATTAACAAGATAAAAATAATGTATATTTCAGAATCACAAAATATAATTAAGAGAAAAAAACCTAATATTTGAATTATAGCATTAAAAATATTATTTTGTCAAACGTTATTACATTTAATTGTACTGGGATAAGTAGGTGTAGAAAGAAAAAAGAAAAGGAGAAACGTACAATGGAAGTGTAAAAGTTAAGATTAAAATATCTAATAAAAGAAGTTATTATATATATATATATATATATATATATATATATATATATATATATATATATATATATGTTTAATTGATTGAAGGTTCCTGTTTGTGCATATTTGCATCAATTAAGTATATTTTGAAAGTGCTCAATTGAGTTTCTATTTATGTAAAATTGAGTCAATAATGTCTTTGTCGTTAATTACTGTGGACGACGTTAAATTTTCTTCTGCGTTGTGGCATGCTGAGATAGCATTTAATAATGACGCGACATAGTAACAACTCATTACGTGGATTTATTTGATTTTAAATTTTGGAAAACTTTAAAATATGGTAAATTTAATAAAAATAGAACGTTATATTTATTTCTGGAAATGAAATTAAAACGTATTAGGATTAAGTTTAGGAGTGTGCGGGAAAATTGGGAAAAATAAGGTTTTTCTTGGGTTCGTTCTGGTTCGAAATTAATTGTGGATGAAGTTTGGTTTTACGATTTTGGCGTCATCTAACGATGGTTTTTCGGTGGAATCGACAAATTGTTAGTGGTGAAGCACTGTAGGCAGCACTTGAAACATAGTCTTCTAAGTTGACTCAAAACCAACATGGAAGCATTGCACGGTGTTGGTGGCGGAGGAGGGTGTTGGCAGTGGAGGAGGTCGAGGAGTTGGGAGGGGGAGAAGTCGAGGGGGAGAGGGTGGTGAGTGGCGAAAGTTGAAGATGAGAGACTGGAGGAGAATCTGAAGGTGGAAGAGATAGAGAAAGAGAATGAGAAAGGTGTTGTGTGGCATTGGGTTATTACAGTGTACGGAAAAGGGTGGTAGTAGAGAGAGGATAGTGCCATTGAGACAAATTTACAAACATGTGACATGCGTGAAGAATTGGTGATCACAACAGTGAGGTCCAGAAGCCAAAACCACCAAAGGAATTGAATTATCTAGTGCAAGAAAAAAGAGGTGAAAACTTACTTGTTTTAAACGGAGAAATGATCGGTTAGAAATAGAGATTTCTCAGTTGTGATCTCATAGGAACTTCCTGATCATCGAGGAGTTAGAATTTTTAGAGAAAAGGCAGAAAACTCTAAAAAATGGTTTTTAAAGATATTGTACGTTTTAAAATAATGAAATTCATTTATAACAAAATTATTTATAAATAAATTATTTAATATTAAAATAATCGAGTCTCATTATTTTTAAACTACCACTATTTTTAAAATATCATTTTCTGGTGTTTTCCTTGTAATAATTGAATGTGTAGGAATGCAGTATTATTAGTTAGATATGATTTTTATCGAAGTAGTTGATTGTTTAAGGGGATAAAACTCTTTTAAAATATTTTTAAGCGAAACTCATCCAAAATATTTTTTATCACCCACCCTCCCATATATTCTTCATCTTGGACATAGGATGATTCCTTCACCAACCACCTAGAAAATCCTTTTTTTACCTTAAATAAAGTGATTTTTTAGGAGCATTATTATTAACAAGATATAATAATGTATATTTCAATATCAAAAAATATAATTAAGAGAAAAAAAACTAATATTTGAATTATAGCATTATAAAAAGATTATTTTGTCAACATTATTACATTTAATTGTACTTGGATAAGTAAAAGTTAAGATTAAAATATCTAATAAAAGAATTTATTATTATTATTATTATTATTATATATATATATATATATATATATATATATATTATTTTGGTCTCTTTAATTTTATTTATTTATTCCAAGATTACTCATTGTTAATATCTCCCTAGACTTTTCAATGAATTAGAACAAGACTCAAATGCTTTTTTCAATGATTTTAGTGTCGTTTATGAATCCCAATTAATATTTCATCTCGAATTTTGTGCTAGCATTTGATGTATAGTAGATATATTAATGAAATGGAACTTCAATTCAACTTATAAAAAATAGGTAAAAAGTCGTGTTTAAGCTTTTGTTCATAAATTAAAGATGAAAAAAGAAATTTAAGATATTTCACATGACTTTATTTTAAATAATTAAAACAAAAAGTACCTAATTATTTCCAAAGTTGAGATGGAGTCATAGATACCTAACTAAAATCAAAGCAAGAATGTGTGCACCACCTACCATGAATGAAATATCTAACATAGGTGGAAAAAGATAAAATGATATTTAAGATATTCACCAATGGGTCCTAAAACACTAACTTGGACTATGACAAATCGAATGGTAGATATATTATTAGTGTGGTGGACAATCCTATGATTACAAATTCTTCTAATCATTGACATTTATTGTTCCTAAAAATGAACAAATAGATATACTCAATAAAGAGCTTTAAGTCTATAATGAAGCGTGAGATAGATATTTCAACATATCAAACCATTAAAAACATTTAATATACTTTTAATAAATATATAAAGTGATCAAATTTCATAACCAAATTTAATAAGCCTATAAATGCGGCTAAATATGGCTATGATTATTTTTTTCAGGTCATCAGTTTGCCTATGCTTATAAAGGACTCGAAAGAGTATACATTAGTTGGAAATTTATTTAATACTGAGATATGATTTTTCTTCTTCTTAAAATGTCAATCACGCTATTTGATCTTTCTTAGATGTATTTATTTAAAGTGAAATTTAATAAGATGTTTTTTTAAGATTTTGACAGACACTAATTATTATCTTTTATGAAAAATAAAAATTAATTTTGATTCGCTGTGTGGTGAACTAATTCCATTCCTCAAACGTAATTATTGTCGACGAAATCTGGTTTTACTATCTGATAATGATAATATAGAAATCAAATAAGAAAACTACAAAATGTCAAGACACATTAACTTTAATTTTTTGTACACAACGGATATAGATCTAGCCTTCGAAATGCAAACAATGTACTGACAATAATTTAATTAAAATAGCGTAAGAATTTTGATGTTGCAGTTTAATCACAAATTAATGTCGTTGATTTTCGTAATAACAATATAGCTGTAGTGTATTATTGTTATGTTCATTTATTGTATTACGAAAAATTCAGCAAGTTAGTAAAATATTTTTTATTTGTAAATCAACAAAAGTACATAAACAAATCATTCTTTGCCATAATTAGAAGAAAAAGAAAACTCTACTACAAAACAGTTAGTTAATTTTTTCCCGAAAATTAACTTAAATACTTTGCACCTCTACAACAGTAAAATGATCATGACAAATAAATTATGATATTTTATATACTAATGTTAAAAAAGCATAATTCTAACTGCTTGTTTAGGTATTTGTTTCTATTGACTAATCTAGGTCCTTTTGACGATAAAAAATGGAAATAAAAATAATTAGAAAAACAAGAGAAAATAAAATATGAAGACCACAAATATAAATATCCTTCCTATCAGATTTTTTGACAACCAAATAATTTAAAAACATTTTATTTCCTTATAGTTCATCTGCATCCCATTCTATTTTTCCCTTTCCATATAGGGATTAGGGTAATTCATTCACTGTTGGCTGGCAAATGACACCAGGTGGTATTTACAACACTTCCATTCACTGTGAACCCTCATCCCTTATTATTACAAAAATTTAGTTTCCTCCATCGAGCTGATGAACATTGGTTTCATATTCAGCACACAATCAATTCTTTCATCAAAGGATGAAAGAATCAAAACTGCAGGAGATTATGTTTTAATTCACCAGATCGATCATTCTTGAAATAACTACAAAATTTCCCTGCTTCCTCCTCATAAAGATCCTACTCCTTCCTAGGCATATGCAACATATATAGTCCACCTTCAAGCTACAACCAATAAATCAATAAATGAATTTTTTTTGCTATACAATTTTCCTCTAACTGTAGATTGGGTGACCCTTCAGTGCTGAAACATGTTTCAAGCAAACGCTTTCCTACAGAATAAGATTAACTATAGCTGCAAAACTGGTGGGTTAGTTCTAAATCTTCCAAGTACAACCCCTAAACTCCCCCAATCAATTCACTCTAAAAGAAATAAAATAGTTGGAATCTCTACGAATCCCCAGCAGAATTTTTAAGCCTAACTTGTTCATGAGCTTTCACCACCTCTGAAGTGAAACTCTCTAATGTCTTAAAAATGGGAATCAAACCAGCCTGTAAACTATTATTAGCTGCATCATGAACAAGTTTGACGGCTTCTTTATGCTTGACCCTCTCTTCATGTAATTTCTTCTTCATAGAATCTAAGTCCACCTTTAGATCATCTAGTGGTGAAACACCGCTATCAGAAGTGAACTTCGACAATGCAGTCTTTCCTGAAACTTTATCATGTTCTAAGTCTCCCATTTCTGTGCGTAATGTTCTAAGTTGCTTCTCAAAGTCCTTTCTGAGATACTCGGCTTTGATTCTCTGGCGTTGCACCTCATCTTGCCTTTCCCATAACTCATGTAGTTTTTGAGCAAATTCATGCATGGCCTCTGCCACCTCCGTTTCTGAAATTCTAGTCATTGCTTGATACCAATCATTACAAATAATAAAAACTGGTGGAGCATCAAGCCGACTTGGAGAGAAAGGGGCAATACCGTCGGCTGTTTCTTCAGGTTCATTAGGAAGGCATCTCAAGAGCCACTCATTCAAATTCTTGACATAAGTTTTTTGAGTCTTAACCCAAATGTTGAACTGACTGCACCAATTCAAAAGCTCCTTTTCAAGTTCTACAATGGCCTTCAGAACTTCATCTCCTGACACACCAAGGTTAATCTTAATAGACTGACTTTTACTCTCCATGATAGCTTGGAACTGTTTCTGGTGGCATTTGAGCATGAATTTCCACATTTTCGTGAATCTGCTGACAAATAGGCCATTTATCAAATCAATAGCTCCATAACTTCT
This sequence comes from Vigna radiata var. radiata, assembly GCF_000741045.1. Taxonomy (NCBI): domain Eukaryota; kingdom Viridiplantae; phylum Streptophyta; class Magnoliopsida; order Fabales; family Fabaceae; genus Vigna; species Vigna radiata. The sequence continues at coordinate 13,297,268 of NC_028355.1, forward strand.
GACTCAAGAAAAACAATTCAACCATGTAAAAAATAACAAAGATTTATCCATTCCAAAACCAAATAGGATAATGTTAATAATGATGACGGAAACATGTCTTCAACCACTAACCACTGACGCCATAACCACAAGCCTATTTCTCATCAATCACTTGAAGATATACTTTGACTCAGTGCCATATCTCTACGACTTGAGACAATTCTCGACGGAATGTCTAACTTGGCACATAAATTATGTTGTACCATCAATTATTGGCCTCTCTTGCATCCAGGGGCATTAATAATGACAGCAAGATTTTTAAATTGCAAACTCAAACATTCCATAAGGGATTTCTCATCCTTAGGTGAACGAGGGAGTTGCATTGAGCCAATTGAACTGTGGTCAATAAAAACTGATAATTGAAGCATCTAAGTAGGAGAACAGGGTTTTTACTCAATTTATTTGTACAAAAAAGTGGAAACGGTTATATCACTTAGATCATTAAATATCGTCATAATTCAGAGAGGTATCAAAACATGGCAACAAATCACGTAAAACTTCACAAAGTGGCTTTTATGTGTTTAAAAACATTAATACTTCATCTTACTTATTTTAGTCTACTCTTTATAAGGGAAGAAGAGAGACCAAACACATTGCCTCTTGAAACGACAACAAAAAAAAAACCTTTGACAGTATTTTCTGGTAATAAATTTAAATGTTTGAAACCAGAAATTAGCAAGAAATGACAGATAAAAATTAGCACAGTAAATAAGTGAAGCAATTTGATACCCATTAATCAATGCCGCAAGTTGAGGCTGCAATTCATTATCCCTCAATTTATGTATTCTTCCCATTATAGTTTCAGCGGTTCTGATGCAAATATTGATTTTTGTTTGCAACTTCCTAATTGATGCTCTAGTAGCATCAATTTTACTAGATTCAGCTCCTAGATTATCCAATGTTTTCAGTCTCTTGAACTTTTTCTCATAAATGGCCCGTAACCTCTCTTCATCCTGAGAACAGGGCAAAAATATAAATGCATAAGCATAATTTGAAATTAACACAGTATATTATCTAGAACCACTTATCAATACAAGTATGTGGTATAATCTACAATTTATTAATACAAATAATTTATCATTGAAGATGATGCTGAATATGCATGACATTGAAAATACATGTTATTGAGTACTGAAGTTTCAAATTATATCCCCTCCTGTCCAACAACATGAAAGAATTAAAGGGACTATATCATAAGGGATTTAGAAGCCTTTTGCCTCAACAAGTAGGTCATATAGCAAATCAGTAAGAAGGATATCAAACTATGAATGGCACAAAACATTTCTAACATCATGATTCATTAAACTTGGATTATTTTGAAAATAATCATATTCATACCTTGACTTCCTTATACAATTTCTTCTCCCACGCATAAAGTTTCTCCAATGTGGATGAAAGATTTTCTGGATTTGTCTTGAAGTCTTTCCCAGGTTCCCCACAGTATGCTCGTGCCAATTTTATTTTCCTAGAAGAAAATTGTATAGAGGGGGGATCTGAGGGTAACCTCAAAGGTGCTACCATCTGCAAGATTCTGGACAAGATAACTGCACAAAACCACATAACATAGGAAGACATTTAGTTGACAGATGTTTCAAACTCAACATCAAAGAGGGTATGGAGAATAAAAAACAGAGTTTTCGAATAAAGCCCCACATCTTGATTTTCTTGAGGCACAAGCCTGGGAGGCTCGAGTATGGAAATATATAATTAAAGGGTTCATAACGAAAAATCTATACAATTATTCAACTTGGTTCAGTCGATCACAAAATCTGGTAGCGCCTGCAGTCTATCTATGACTTGATTATTTGTTTTAGGAGAGAAGACGAAATGTGAACAGCACAGAAGAAAATGACTAAACGAAAGAAACCACAAAACACGTCTTGAAATATAATAATATAGCATAAGAAATATTCTGCTTGGAGCTCATGCTTGCCAAATCAACACAAGTCTGTTGCAGTAAGTTGTACAGAAATAATCGTGCTACCATTGAATGAAGTATTTAGCGTCTTGCCTTTTATTTTTCTCAATGCTAACTAATTTTATTTAGATTATGGTGTCTACAAAAATACAGAAAAATCATCAAATTGGACGCTACCAGAGCCAAAAAAAAAAAGAGAGAGAGAGAAGACAACTCAGGCTATTTTTGGATTAAAGTCAGGAAAATGCTTTTTGCAAACTTCAATGCACAATTGTAAATTATGATGCACAAAAATGAAGAAGAAATAATTTGTTGTTTTGAGAATAATAGCAAATTTGAACTCTCTCAACTGAAATCTAAACATGATCCCAACTGGGAAACAGGTCGAGGAGTTGCGGACGCTCGTTCCCCACATCCTAGGATGAGAAAACAACCATGCAGACAACAGTGTTCCTGAGGAGTGTGGGGCACTCCTCGGTGTCGGATTCATCCCAGCTATTTTCTAATAGAAATTATTGCTCAAAAGCCCCAACAGACTCCAGGTTTATAAAGAGGATGCAAAGCCAAACTGTAATAAAAAAAAAAAAAACTAAATCTAATGAAATTTAACAAAATGTAAAGGGTAGAACAAACAAAACAAGCTTATTCTAGCTCGAACTTAATTAAAAAATAATCCTAAATAAATAAAAAAAAACGAATTATGATACCAAAGTCCCAAAAGGAGCAAATAAGGCAATCTACGTCATCTTTCCTTCCTCACAGGTTCAGAAAAAGAAGCAAAATACGCCAGATACTAATGCTCACACATCCCCGTCTACAAGCTCCACACACGAACAAAAACTGAATGCAATAAAGGTAAGGCATGAGTCTAACATTTAATAGAAAAGGATAAAGCGTTTATACCTCTAAGTGCAGCAACCCTAGACCGATAAGGCGGTTTGCAAACCTCAAGCAACAACGCAACCTCTTTCCCAAAATTCGATGCCATCACAAACTCATCCTGAATCTCCACCACAACCTCACGCAGATCCCTGGTTCCGTGCGCCGACAAAGTGGTTACACTACTCAGAACGGAAGAGTCACCTTCCACCGCCGTAACCGTCGCTTCATCAATCTCGAAGCTCACTCCTTTCTTCGCACCATGCTCTTCGGAAACCACAGTGTCGGGACTGCTCATAATCTCTTTTTCAACGGAACCGTTATCGCTGGCGTCATGGAACCTCACCGTCTTGGAACTCCCCTCGCTGCTACTCACCTGCTGCACCGGGACCGTTTTAGTGTTCGAAGGCCCTTCCCCGAAATCCCTCACTCCAGCGGATCCCTTTTCCCCAGCCACCTTTTTACCTTCCTTCTCCTTCGCAGGAGCCTCTCTCGGGACTTCGTGCTCCATCTCGTCTTCCAATTCGGGAATCCCCTCTCTCTCCCTCACCTCCTTCGAATCCGGACTGCTCGCTCTCGACCCGAACCGAGGGGGATAAATCGGATACCCGTTCTCGAAGCTATCGAAGACGTTAAGGAAATCCCAAGTGGAGACGCGAGGAGGAGACGGAGGCGCGGGAGGGGGACGCGGCGGAGATAACGACGGTCCCGGGGGAGGGTAGTAAGGATAATCCCCACCCGGAAACCCGTAGAAACCGTAACCGTAAGAAGGATCGGGCCATTGTCCAATTGTTGCGACGTGCTTCTCTGGTTCTTCATATACCATTGGTTTTCCATTGGGGATAGACCTTTTCATGTAATGGGCGTATTGGTAATTTTGATAGTACCCGTATGGAGGTGGGTCGGGTTCTGGGGAACCGTGAATTTGAGGCGAAGAAGAATGAGAATGCGAGTGAGAATGAGAATGAGAATGGGTAGGAGAAGGAGAACTCAATTCGGATCCAGAAGAGAGAGGCAAGTGGGAACCCTCGGGGGAATCTGCGTGAGAGATTGAAGCAGAAGAGGATGAAAGTTTGTTATTGTTGATGCTCTTGGTTTCGGAAGGTAATGTGAGAACCGGAGAGGAAGAACCGGTGGTGGTAGTCAGGTCTTGTTCAGCGAATTTGCGAAGAGCGTCGCCGATTTCCCTGAGCGAATGAAAATACGCCACGTGTGCCGCTGCCAGAGCGTAGCGTTGCTCCGATGCGGCTTTTAGAAACCTCTTCCGCTCTCTGCACAGAGCCACCGCGGGGAAGTCCTCGACCTTGGAGCCGCCGCAGCCCATGTCAGTGAGCGGAGATGGTAGAGTGAGTTGCCGATGTGGACGGCGGAGAAGATACTTGACCGGCGCAGTGGGTCATGGTTGATATAGTTGTGTAGATGATTAAAGAAGTGAGCGCGTGAGACAGAGTGAAGTGTGTGTGCATGGAAGGGGATTGATGGAAGGGAGAGTAACAGTAACAGAGAATGAAGATTCGAGAGAGATTATTAATTATTAATTTAGAAGCATGAAAAAGAAAAGAGGGCAATAAAATAATAAGGAGAAATTGTATTGAGATTGGTGATGGTGGGGATCTGATTTTTGTTGTTGATGTTTGAATTTAAACAAAAAATTGAGTGAAATTTATTGAAGTTTGAGAGAGTCGGAGAAGAGAAGAAGAGGGAGAAAGAGGAGACCCGCCATTGCCAACGGACCCCTTTCATCATAATACCATCTCATGCTTCTCTTTTTATTTATTTATTCCTCTTTATTTTTATATTTAATATTTAATATTTAATATTTAATATCTTCATTACCCATGCAATTCTACCTCAATATTCTGTGTGTCACTGTCGCCTCCTTCCTTCCCTCCAGTTTACACTTTCAATGTTTCCGCGTTTTTCAATTTACTTCAATATATTTTTTATAAAAATAAATTCAAAATTACTTCATACAGTAAATATTTACTTTAAAAACTTTTCTTTCTGTAATATTTTTAATTTTTTTTATCAAGTAATTATTTAAGTTTTCTCCTTAAACCTATTAAATGTCTTTAAATAACAAATATTTCCCATGTTAATTAAACATTATGGATCAAATTTGTTTATATATAAACCAGTTCCACTGTTTGATCTGGCACGCATGGGTGATATTCATTAAAGTGAGATTAAATTGACTTAATTACAATTTCATGTAAGGAAAATGTTATTAATTTTTTTAAATAACTCTCTTATTCCTATTAAATAATATCTTTTGTAATTACTTTCGAACAGTGACAAACTACTTAACTTGTAATAGCCGCGTGCGCTCTAAGTATGGTAAAATGTGGGGTTATTTTGAAAAACTAAAATAAATATATGGTCCTGCGAATTTCACTAAATTTTATTTTAAAGGTGTATTTCAATAGAGGTTGATAAAGGATAAAAGAAATTACCTATTTAAATTATGAAAAAGAAAAAGATAATAAGTAAAAGGATTTTTTTTATTGGATTAATGTAATAAAATCATTTTTATATCAATATATTCAAAAATAACGTTTAAAATAAATTTTTGAAAACATTTTATGTAAATAATAATTTTGAAAAATATAAATTAAAGTGACATAAATTTTAAATTAAAATAAATATTTTTTCAAATTTAATAAGTAAAAATTGTATTTCAAAATGATAACAATATATTAAAACCAATTATTCTAAAATTTATTAAAATTTAGATTAACTTACTTCAATTTATTTACTATTTCAATAATTCATTGAAGTATATTTATTAACAAAATATTATCATATATAGTTAATTATAATTTTACTCATGATTATACCATCACATGTCTCATTCTGTATGGTCTACGTGTTTTAAAAATTAAAATACAAAATGATATATATTCAATGTGTAATAACATACGTGAGATCAAAATGTACAAATAAGTGGATAGTTTAGGCTAACTTTTAGCATGAAAAGAAAATCTTTGAATTTGTCATTTGTTTTGAACTCCATAGTTTATTTTAACTAATGAATAAAATTCACTAATTATCATTTAAGAACACATTTATATTAAAGTTCATATCGAAAGAAACGTTTTTTTTAAGAGTGATAGTACAGAAAGGAGAGTGGTAGCGATGTGCAAATAACTGGATAGTTTAGACTAACTTTTAGCATGAAGAGGACATATTTGAATCTGTCACTTATTTTGAATTCGTCGTTTTATTTTTTTAAAACACGTGGACCATCCAGAATGTGACACGTGGCGGTATAAAAAATTTGTCAAATTCTAAGGATCAAAAGTATCATTATCGTTCTTTATTTTTCATATTTAATTATTCTGGATTAACAATTTACATGTTTTTTCTTTCTGTCCATGCGTGCAGAGTACATGTATCGATTCTGTCACTAGAAAGAAATATGTTGTAAAGAAATACAGATAAAACGCATTTTTACTTTTTTTTTTTAGAAATCTCACTAAAACAATATAAATGGACTATTGGAGTTCATTGAATAAATAATCAGATTTTTAAATAGTATACTTTTGGTCCGTGATAAACATTAATTAAAAATGTATTGCTGTTTTTTATAGTTTAATTTGCGACTAATTTTTTTGTTGGGTGAAGATTGATATATTTTCTTTATACACGGTGCAATTATTTCATTATTTAAAACATATTATTTTTCTAAAAACTATTTTATTTTAAGATTTTTATTTTTTTTAAGAGTTATTTTTTTTATTCATCTAATAAAAAAATGAGATCTATAGAAATATTTAGACTTTGTCAGTTTGTTTGTTTATTTTTATTTTTACCATAATATTTTAATCATGTAAATTTAAGAGAATGTCATAAGTGAACAAATACTAATGAATAATGGAACTAAAACATATAATATATAGTTTTTCACCATTGTTTTTTTATTTTGAGATGTTAAAAGGAAATACTTATTTTATTTTATGAAAGACATAATTTCTTACAATTTAATTAAAAAAAACCATAGTTATTGTATTAAAGACATATAGTTAATTGATAAGTTACTAATATTTATTACATAACAACAGAATTATATTACTATATAGTTAAGTTTTTTTTTCTTATGCTAAAACTTAATAATATACAGTATAAAATTCGCATCTAAACTAAAATATTAAGTTTTAAAGAGTAAAAAAAAAAATCAAAATTACTTCATATGTAAGTAAATTTTAATGTAAATAAAGAACTCATTTTTTCCATCCTTATAAAATTAACGAAAACATTCATTTGAATACGTACTTAATATTTAAAATAATTAAAAAAATAATTTAATTTTTAATATGTAAAAGGTGTAAATTTGTAAGTTATTTGATAATATAGTATTTTCTTAATATGTTTAATTATTTCTATAAATTATAATTTAATGTTGATTTTACAAAAATTAACAAAAGAACATAATTTTATACTTTTTACAAATTTTAAAATTAAGTAATTTTGTTGTCAAAAACTTAATTGATAACGGCTTACACATTAAGACCTAATTAGTGGTTTCACTCAAAAATTCAAAGCATTCTCACTTTGATTGGAAAAGTTCCAAAGCATGAAGGCTGAGAAATGTAATATTTAAATTAGAATAAATAATTATAAAACATGTCAAAGATGATTAAAAACGCTGGTTATTGACGATTATTAGATAACGCATTTTTAGAAATATTGTTTATTAATAGACATAGTTCCAATACACAATATTTAAACAAATTGTCTATTAATCAAAAGATATTATTTATTCATAATTTTGTACTAGTACAGGAATAGATACAAGATATTATATTATTTAAATTGTTACATAAATGTCTAGTTATTTATTTAGTTTAGTAAATTAAAAAAATACTATTTGTTACACAGCTAACTACAATTCATTACATTATTTTAAGTTCGGAATGTTATCAATATAATTAATTTATGCTAATGTATAATTTCTTGCCATATGTTGGCTAGTACATCCTTTTTATAAAATAATAAGCATTTGGTAAAAAATGATGGATTTAAATTTATTTTAAGGATTTTGTTTCTTGCAGGTTGGATAGTTATACTGTTTAATTAACTTATTACATTAAATTGATTTGATTATATATTTTATTTGGTACATCAAACATAATATTACAAAAAGGGAAGCTTCTTGTGTAATTCATGTATCTAATTGGATTGTTCAAAGGATTAGTCAAAGAGTTGATGTCTTTTATTATGAATGTTTGTGATCTGAATTGAATAAGATTTCTTCTAACTTAGTTAAGTTCCAATGCAAAAGAAAATTAATATTATAATATCTTAGTCAAACTATAGTTATTATGATTCTTAATTATTCCATTTAGTAGAAAAGGGAAATAAATATTTTATTGTAACATAACGGTTTGAATGACCCTTAATACAACTAAAATTTTCATATTTAATACAACAAAAGTTAGTTTTGTTTCTTTTAATCTAAACTTTTCAAAAATCATCATTATATTTATTTTCTTGATTTTCTATTTTACTTTCTTTTAATCCCATTTAGCTGAAACAGTAAAAAAAAATACAGTACTTTTACTATCATATTAAACAAGGATTTATGTAATATACGTAAATATCATCATAAGCACTAAATTTATATATTTAGGGAGATTAATTATTAGAAAGTAGTTTTAAAGTTTAACTCAACTTCGTAAAACTGGTTCGTAACTTAGATTTGATATCATGTTAAAAAATGAACTTTTTAAGAAGTCATTCATCTTATTACCACTCTCATCCAAGCATGCTTAATTGTAGAGTTTTGATGGGATCTAGTATATTAGTGTGGTATGAGTTCCACCACAGGTTAGAGCCTATCCTACGAGATCTATGTGGCATTATGTTTCATCCGTTATCGGATCACCCATTAATTATACTCTTACATTCGAGATGTCTATACCTTAACGTTAAGGGTGTGTGTTGAAAGTCTCACCTCCACTAGAAATAAGATCAATTTATAATATATATATATATATATATATATATATATATATATATATATATATATTAGGTATAAACCTCATCATAAAAACTAATTTTGTAGAATTGAGTTAAGCTTAGAAACCACTTTATAATAAAGAAAGTATCAAATAACACTTAAGGTAGAGATTTTATGTAATAGTTAATATCACTTAAATTGAACATATCACAAAGTTTAAGTGTGAAATAAACAATTTATTTTTTTCATGTGCACTTTCATCCAAGATATAACAACTTAGAAACCAATTCTAATTCTTTTAACAAGTTTGAAGACTTGAATACTCAAAAATTAACTTGAAATATTATTTAATATGCAAAAAAGTTAATGTCGTTAAATTAAAATATTTATATTTATTTACTTTTAAAATTTAATTTTTTTATTAAAATTTAAAACAAAAAAATATAATTTTATATTTAAGTTTAAGAATTAAAATCATATTAATTATTTATTATAATAACATAAGCAAAACATACTTATGTATATTTTTCTACTTCGAATATTTCTCAACAAAGATAAAATAATGTGCATAATCATCACAACAAACTTGATTTACAAATAACACATTATTTGTACACAACAATAGTTTCGAATTGAAAGTCAGAATTTGAGATGAACGAACATCATATAATGACAATGAAAATAATAATAATAATAAATAAGAAAATTTTCCTTCATAATTTTAAAAGTTTTAACCAGTGGTGAAACAAACATGAAATGATGATGGTTTTGTTACATACATTTTTCAATCCCATTGAATTAGAGATTTGCCAAAATTGTTAAGAATCTAAGTGTGAGTTTAAGTTTCACATTGGATAGAAATGAGTAAGTAGAACACTCTATATCATGAAAGACCCATTAATCCATTACTTTAAGATTTTAGATAAAGAGTTGTGTCAATACTTTATATAGTTGGACCTAGATGTAATTGGTGTTTGTGTAACCTTTTATTTAAAATATATATTAAGAAAATTACTTTCAATATTAAATCATTTGCATATTTATGGTAAATATTTTAGAAAATTCTTAATGCAAGAATCATACTGTAAAATCTTATAGAAATTATAATGACTCTAATTAACAGATAAAATATCGTTAACTATATAATTTCATAATTAATAAAAGATATAATATATATATATATATATATATATATTTATATTTACATTTATATTTGCATTTACATTTACATTTACATTTACAGTGTATAGTAATCAATTTCATTCTTAAAAATAGAGAAACACTATATGTCTAGAAAGATTTTATATATGTAAATATTTACCATATATTCTATCATTTCAAATATTATATAGTTTCATTATTGTCGATTTTAAACATTTGTGTGATCATTTGCTCATGTATAACATAAAATCATAATAGATGGATATCACAACATAAAAAAAAATAAAAAGGTAAGTCAGTGAAAATCAAAGCATATTACACATAACATCATTATCATCATATTAAATCAATATTTTTCATCAAGAATCAAATATTTATCGCATGACACAACTCTCTTATTTCAATCCTTATGACTCAATAACATTATAAACATCTAACTCTACTTTCCAAAGACTCACTATTAAATAGAATTAAAGATACCACACTTGTCATGACTCACTCTTACCTCTCAAGAACTATTGGTATGGATTTTCATAAGGACTAAAATCCATCTCAAGCATGACCAAAGGTTAATTTCGAATATTTGTGATATATAATTTTTTTTACACCAGATAAGAAATCACTTTTAACTCTCATAACTAAATATCTTCTTCTATGTGAATTTGACATTTCCATAGTTAAGATAGTCTCAAAACGTAATCACTTTTCAACATCACCTGGCATCATTTCAGTGTAGTACTCTCTCTCTCTCTAAGAGTCACTACATTCACATCATCCACACAATCATATATCTCGTATCCAAACTTTAAAATAAATTACAGGAAAAACATTTTCATCATATTTGTGCCTAATATGCTACTTTTCTCACTAATGAAAATCAAGAATGAAGCTCTTTGTATTTAAAACAAAAGTTTTTTCTTAACAAGACCTTGGCTTGCTCATTGTGGGAGCAAATTTCTCAAATAATAAACTAACTTTTACTCAACGATCAAAATCATCTTGCTCTCTAGATTTTGAACAAAATATTTTCACTCAATGATTCTTTCTTCTCACCCAACAGCCCAAGTCTTTCGAGTCAATTTCACTTGACTTTTCTAAATGAGGGAGTGACCACTAGCAAAAAGAAAGTCAAGAGCTCTCCAGAAGCATAAATTCTCTTATGTCCAACAACTTTAAGGTCTCACCTAACAAAATTGCATAATCTTATATGTTTAATTCAATTAAAAATATACTCACATATTACAAATTGACCAATTTGATATCTCATACTCAAATAAAAATATTTAGCCAGTCCCATTTTTATCAAATAGTTTAATCATAACGTAATTACTCACTCCATAAACAAAATTCAATTCTTCATCCATTTATCACAATTTCATCATCCTTATCGCAAATTTGAGTCAACAATAAAGTGAATTTTGTAATAGTCTTCCTTATCTAAAATAGTTTTCCTCAAAGCTAAAATTCTTCAACTCAACAAGTTGAGTTGCTCTCAATTAAAGACTTAGAGTAAATATCCAAAGAAGAAAAAAAAAACAGTACACGATAAAACAAGTTAAAAGAATCATTTCTCTTAACTAACTTCACTAAAATTAATAACTAACCTTACTGACAATATTGTAGCGAAGGTTACGATTATTTTAAATGATAGACAAGAGTTAAAATATTATAGTATATTAGGGTATAATGTAAAAGAAACATTTTTTACTACGACTCAAAAGTAGGTTATTGTAACAATGTAGGTCATTGTAACAATGTATGTCACTAAAAAGCTCCAAACTCATCATGATTAACTCATCATTGTTTCAAATGGTTGGACTACAACATTGAGCAAAATACATGAGTTTAAACAAAGAAATGAGAAAGAAAAATGACAAGGCTATAATAAACATGAATACAACCATTTATGATTGCTTCCAAACAAAAATCAAGAAGAACAAAGCAAGAAAAAACTTATCTTTTGTAGCAAAAGAGAAAAACAACGAGTTCTATAATGGTGAGAAACAATAAGAGTTTTCATGAATAAGTAAAAGGTTTAGAAAATAATGAAATTTAAAAATGTATGTGCTACAATTTTATCTGAATATCCTATACTTTGACAATATTTAAAAAAAATGTAATCATGTCACCATATGTTATGTTTTTTTTATAATCATAGTCTATCTTAGTAATTAATTCATATATTTGTACTAATATAAATTAAAACAAAAAGGAAAGTATAGAATAATTAAAAACTTTTTTTGCTTGTATTTTTATCAAGTCTAAATGATCTTCTACTACTAACCTACTATTTCTAAAAAAGATGATGTATAGTAAAAAAAGTTGGAGAGATGAGAAAAAAAAATATTGTAGTAGAGAGAATGAAAAGCATAGCCTCTGTGCACGTTTTACATAGATATTACTATATATTACAAAATCTTCTAAGAAAGTATACAAATTTTGCTCCTGCTTGTATAAAATCTACATTTGTATTTACATTAATGTAGATATAATTTTTATTCTTATAAATTAAGGTTTTGTATATTAATCCAAAATCTAATAATCTTTTATACTTCATCGTCACATTCGAATAATTTTTATTTTACTATATATCTATAACCATTACATTAGAAATCAAAATAAGAAATATTGGTTTTGTTTGCGGAATAGAATAGCATTAATTATTGCTGCCACAATGTAATCAACTACACGACTATCTCAATAACTACCCTTTGAGTGAGATAAACGCCATTCAAACAAACCTCAAAAATCCTCCTTTATTTCAAGCAATCTGTTTAATAAATTAAAGAAAGGGTTAGTATCATTCACACAAGTACATAATTGTACTTCTCAATTTCATTCTCACTTTAATATATATAATTTACATAAAACTAATAATACACCTACATCCATTACTGCTTTAATTAAGTTCATTAATAATAAAATATTGAATTACGATCCTTTTTTTTTTTTTAGATTTAAACAAAATTATTAACTCTACATTTTTCACATGTACATAAAAGAAAAATTAAAATTAATTACTCTTAAACAAAGATTAATTTATAGATAATATAAAAACTCTCTTTTCTAGTTTTCCTAAATTTTTACTTTCAATTTAATATTTAAAATTGATTACTGTTTAAAGTTTGTACAACTACGAGGGTAAATTTCGTGTCTTAATTTGATAATCACAAGGTTAAAAATTAGATGTAAAGTCGTTGTTTCGCAGGGCTAGAAGGAAAATAGCATCCTAGATAACTAACCCAACAAAAATAATTTCCGTTTTATTTCAAATTTTGCATGCAAATTATCACATAAGAACAATGACCTCTTCAATGTAGAAACTTTTAATATTGAATTACTTCAAAGTATTTTTATTAATGTGAGATTAGATATTTCTTATTGATTCATAGTAATTTAATATTAAATAATATGATTAATTATGTTTTTACTTCATCAACTTATATACGAATTTAGAATTCATTTTTACATCTTGGATACATCATTATTTTTAAAATTTAAAAATAAATTAATAGAATATTTTTAATTTGGAAATTTTAATTTTTTTTAAACTTCTTAAAAAGTATTTGAAATTGATATTTAAGTTGAAATATAGTAAAACGGTACAAATAATTCAATTGTTATCTAAACGTGTTTGATATGTAAAAAAATTAATGAAACTTAAAAAAACTATATTTATTAATTTATAAAGTTTTGAGATCAAAGTACATTTAAATTTAATAGAATTTTAATTTCGTTTTAAAATTAATGATTAAAACCATATTTAACTATAAATAATATAATAAATTTAATACACATTTATATTTTAAAATTAAATTTTATTATAAAATAATAAAAATTGTTCAATATTATAGTTTTGTTTTATTTTTAGATAATGTGAAACTTATAACATTAATTAGTTGACATAGAAAGCTCATTTGCTTCAGTAATATCTACAACAAACATAATATTATTGGTTCGTTGGTTGGAAGTTATACCCCATAATATGAGCCACACCAGCACGTCACTATTGACGAGGATGGGAGACCTATAATACTCTTGCATTAACATAACTTCCCTGTTCATATCTATGTTCCCACCAAAACTTGTCTCTTTTGGGTTAGTTTAACTTACCCGAAACACATGCATCACAAAACCAGACAACAACCTTTAATCACTTTTTTAATTAGTCAACTAATAACAATCTTTTCACTATTTATTGTATTTATTAAAAGTTCCACATCGATCAAATAAAATCAATTCAGCGTATATAAATAGGTGTAAATCTCATCCTACAAATCGGTTTTGTGAGTTGAATTAGGCTTAAAGTCCACTACTAACATGTCATCAGAGCCTATGACATGAGGGGTTGTTTTGAAAGTCTCACATCGACTAGAAATAAAATCGATTTAATATATATAAGTGAGCACAAATCTCATCTTACAAGCCGAATTTATAAAGTTGAGTTAAGCTTAAAGTCCACTTCTAACATTATTATTTACCAAATTATTTTTAGGTTTAAAACTTTTTTTGGTCTCTAAGTTAAGTTCTGATGTTCAGTCTAGTCTATCCGTTTTTCATATCATAGGAACTAAAGGTTAACATTTTTAAAAACAGAGACTAGACTCAACATCGGAACTTAACTTAGGGACAAAAAAAATTTAAACCTTATTTTTAACGTAATACAGATTAAACACACATTTTTTTTATTATATACTATGAGCGGATGATACCCAAATATTATTTATACCAACTTATCGAATTATTGGCTTACCTAATTACACCTAAGAATAAATCAAATATCATATTGGACATTTTCTTCTCTGTTTTTTTTTTTTATTATTCTTTTATTAGTGTGTGTATAATCCGTGTGTAGATTAAGCTGTTATTATTTTAATAAAAAACAGGAACACTTTGTTGGCGTAATTGACATTGACACTTGGGATCCACTGGAGTATATGTAAGATTATTATATCCACTTGTATGATTGTGTCCTAAAAAATTCATGTATTTCAATGTTGTATACCTGTCGATAACAACTTTCATTTTTATTTATATATTATTTTGAATACTTATATATATACCAGTATTCATAATGCATGTTTACTTAGATGTAGGATCGTCATAAAAAAATGTAGAGGTCTTACTTTCTTTTATCATTAACATAAAAATTATTTACAAAATATTTTATAGTAAGTATTTCTAACATTTATTAATCAATACATAATCATTCTATCTATTTTTTAACATGGTTAATATTAATAAAAATATTTTTTAATTTAAATAAATTACGTTCTGCAACAGCAATTACGAATATTTTTGAGGTAATTTCATATTTTTAGTAGACTGTGAATTATTTTGGAATTTTTAGGTACAGTGCAGAACATCTAATGAAATTTATTTATTCTATCACAAAATACGATTAATTAATAGATGTTGATGAATAGAGTTTTACACCACCATTATAAATATATATTCTTTGTTAATATTTTTTTAATGTCTTTAGTTATAGCAAAAGATTAAGATAGAAACTACCTCTACATTTCCTTTTAATGCAAATGTTTTATAAGACTATATTTCATTATATGTTATTCATATATTTCAACTTAAAAATATTTAACTGTTGATTTAATATTATTATTGATTTTCGTGATTTTTTTAATTTTGTAAAATATTTTTGTGACATAAAACTTTTTATAATGCAAAACATAATTTTTTGTTCATATTATTCTACATTTTTTTTTTTTACATTTTTCCATTTTAAAATTATTGTGATATATACCGTATACTAAGTGGAAATGTATTATAACAATTATAATATGTAAAAAACAAGTGAAAAGATTTTGTTAAATTATCGACGAAATTTAACGTACCACTAGTAAAACAAAATTTATTAATAGATTTTAAAATTTTAATTATTGATAAAAATGTATGTAGATAATGGATTTATCGTTAACTTTTATTACAGATGAAAATATCAATTGATAATGAATTACTTGATATTTTAAAAAAAAAAATTGTCTGTATCATTGATAATAGATTTTTTTATAAAATTTATTAATAATTAATTTTTTGAAAATTCATCAACCATCGTCAATTTAAATATTTTAAATTTATTGATACTTTTGTCAATAAAACAGATGTTAATTTTTTTCGTCAAATTTGATCAAATTTTTTTATAAATTAATTTAACATGAATGAGAAGAAAAAAAAAAGAAAAAGAAAGAAGAGGGAAAAAGAGGATGAGTAGGAAAAAGAGAGATAGAAACTACACAAACAACAATGAAGGCAATCGCGACAATGATAGATATCACAGTGGTAACAATAGAATGGAACTGAAAGTGACAGAGATGACAATTACAATGGAAGAGAGAGTATTTCTTCATACACTTTCCTATTTTCTTCTTCTGCACCTCCAAAATTCGTTGGTTCTTAATGAAAAAAAAAACATAATTAGAATTTTAAAAATGCAAGAAGAAAATAAAAAAAAAATGCCGAAAGAAACACCCAAAAGAAGAAAAAGAAAAAAAAATATAAGAAAATAAAAAGAAAAGAAAAAAAAATAAAAGAAAATTTTAAAAAAAAGTGATATTTGTTGATAAATAATTATTCACAATCAAATTCCACCAATTAAATATGTAAATATTTATAGATGCATATTTTTAGGCATTCATAAATCTATGAATAGTTTTGATTTGTCGAACAATTAAAATTTCAAAGTGACTTTTGAAAATTAAAAATGATTCGGAGATAGCATTGAATTTTTGTAGGGTTTTCCTTATTAAATTGTCAACAGCAGAATCTAATTCTGGAGCCGCTGAGTGAGAAAAATGAAGCAGAGGGTCCCATTCCATGCATGCATTTCATTATCTTTCTTCCCTTTTTTCACTTTTGCCAAACATAAATTGTTTTGTATTGTTTTTCATTTCGATTCTCTAACATTTTCAGATTTTCAGGGTTAGCCTTTTAGATTTCACAACAACAACTTCTACAATTAAGACCAACTTTACAATTACTTTTATCATTTACTTTATTAATTAAACTTTTTTAATCGATTAATTTATGATTTTTCACTTTTTCAGCTCTTCATCTTCTAATTTATAATTTTTTTAATGAGTTTCTGTAATTTAAGCAGCACTTGTGTGATGGGGTAGCTAACAGCGAAAACATCAAAGATAAATGAAATTACAAATGTTATTAACCATGAAATTCAACTTAAAAGATATCAACAATTCTTGAAAGTTATGGGAGTTAAAATTTATACTTTATGCATATTATATTTATATTTTGTAGTAAGATGTTAAAATTTGTAAAAACTCAATTAAATCCTCAATCATAAGAAAATTCTCGGCTATTTCATGTTTGGATGAATTAGTATATGTTTTCAATCATTTTGTTCTAATATTGGTTTAATTACTCATTTTTATTTTAAACAAAAAGTTTCAAGTTGGTCTTTATTTTTAAAAGTTTCAATTGCATTATAATTTTTTTAAAATTTAACTCGATTAAGTTCTTTAAAAAAGTTAATAATAGTTTTAACGATATATCATATATGTCTATATGTGGTTTTTTTAATATTATACGTTCATATATGATTTTTTTAATTTTTGTTTTTTGTGTAAAAACTTTTGTTGTCACATATCATATCAAATCTCTATTATAACACGTGATATTGTGCAATGTCACGTATTAGTATTAGTGTACAAATGTTATTGTTTTAATTTTAATTTAATTTTTATATATATTTTATTCAATTTAGTCTTATAATTATATAAATATCAAATCATATAATGTCAACTACTAATTGAATATAGAAAATAAAAAAATATATATTAAAAGTATATTCTAAAACAAAGTTACAAAACTAAAGATAAAATAAAAGTTAATATAAGTTTCTTTTTTATGTTACCTAATACATTAAAAGCATTTTAGTATTGTGAAATAGGTTCAATTACGAGAAAAAGACATGATAAATATATACATACTTATCTCATTTTCATAACTATTTTAAAAAAAATTGAATATTCACCACGAAAATTGAAGGATGCTAGTGTTTAAGAAATATGATGGGTCTACGAACACATGTTCATCACCTAGATGAAATTGTATACGACAGATGATGACACCTGGTATAAAGTATTTTCTACGTCATTGAAGGGGATAGTACTAGCGTGGTTCACACGCTTATCGCTCAACTCTATATATTAACTGTTTTGTCACGATCTGATCGAGATTTGATGCTCAATTCGCCACCAACTCGTCCATCACATGACTTTGATCGCCTTAGTCAAGTTAGACAGGAGAAAATAAAAAAAAGATAGGGTGAAGAATATGTAAGATAAGAGAGAAAGGATGAAGTTAGGCCTTCCAAAAAGTTCCTAAGCTCTCTATAAAAAGATGACTCAGACTGATTGGTCTAGTATCTTAGACACCGATCGTTCCAACCAATCGGATGCAAAGGAAGCGATAATTGGAACAAGTTATAGGATTAATATAAACAAAATTAAAAGGTCATTGAGTCAACATTAAGATAAAAGTTCTTCCAATAGGCTATAAATATAATGTATAGTTGAGATATTTATTACTTTTGAAACTATCGAATTTATTGTACCTTACCTTGACGAACACTCACTTAAAGTCATAATGCATTTTTTTTACAGGTAGTCGCACATTATTATTATATAATTTCATTCGTAAAAAAGTTATTATTATTATTACTATTTTATTTTTATTATTATTATTAAACATATCAATATATATCAGTGTATTAGTATCTATCTAATATAAGTAATATATATATATATATATATATATATATATATATATATATCAGTGACTTACCTCCTGTAGCATTAAACCCACTAAAAGCATCTCATGAAAAAATAATGTGGCCATGCAACTCTCTTAAGAAAAACCACACATAATCAATGCAAAGGATGAAAGATGAGAATCGATTAGGAGAATCGATTTCTCAGTTGTATAGAATCGATTTCTTCTTCTATTTTTTGAGCTTTTTCCTAATCATTTCACTTAATACCATCTTCCTTTCTCCTTGTCTCATGTATAGCATATAGGACAATTGTGTCATTCTCATCAAACACGCCGTAGGCCTAACAAAAACTGCAAATCTAAAATACATGGATGGGCCAAATTTGAAGAGAATGGCCAAAAAAATTCGAAAGTGAGAAAGTGATTTGCTTTGTAGGAAAAGTGTTTTTTCTTTCTTTCATTTTATTCGGCTTTGAAGGTATGAAGAAAACCGTAGGCAAGCACCTTTGCTTCTTTTTTGGCTACCAATAAAACAAATAATCCTTTTTTTTATAACTTTCGTTTGATAATGCTTTTATCTTCTCAATAAACTAAAGGGACCACGTGTCCACTCTTTCTTAGCATTCTATCATTTTCAGTGTTTACAAATATCAATTTTAGACGTAGATTCAAGAAATTCTTAAGACTTACCTTTGAGTGTTTCTACTATCTGTATTCTATAAAGCTAAGAAAATGGATTTAGCTCTATTCATTTATTTGCTAATCTCGACCTAATCACGTCCTAATTGTGTATTACTTGTTAATTACCAGATATCCCTAATCAAGATGTTTCTTACAATCATGCAACCGGAGATGGTTCATTTTAGATAGAGAGTGTAAAATTTGATATTCCTACACTTGCAAAATCAGTCATCGTCACTTTTTCTTCTTTTAATCTTACTTTTCATTCTCCCCTAAATTTAAAAATCAACCTTTCTTCTCCTTCGTTTGGGTGATTTAAGTTTACAAAGGAACTACATTTTCTTCTTCCTTTCTTCTATTTCTATCTTCTATCTTAAAATATCTCATGCATGAGGTTCGCGATTATTATGGGGAAAATTGAGTTTCTAGCTTAAATGTACGTTGTTTGATCGATGGAAATTTAATTTTTAAGAAACATAGCTTTTTGCGATGTTGTGCTTCAATCATTATTTCCCAAATTTAGTGCTAATACTACACAAGGAAAATTTAAGGGAAAAAAAACATTTCTATCTTAGATTCCAAATTTAGTTTTGAAGTGACAACTTGTTCTTGTACTTAAATTATATTTATGCATGTGATAAATAATATGTTAATCAAATTAACATTTTGTTTTAAGATTTATGGATTAAAGCTCAGTTCTAGTACTTGAATTAAGATTTCATTTTTGTTGGCAAATGATACTTGACTTGGGAAAATGTTGTAAAGTAAGGAGATTCGTAATGTTTTGGAATAAGTGATTTGATTTAGATATGCTTAAATTGTAATTAATGACATGGTTAATTAAAAGAGTTCAATATCTTTTTAGTCTCTATACTTTGGGGCGATTTTGGTTTTAGTCTCTCTTTCAAAACTAAGGTACAATTTAGTCCTTTAACTTTAGAAAATTCTGGTTTTAGTCTTTTTTACCAAATTTTTTTAATTTTATTTGCTGTTTCAAACGCGTTTCTCAGTTAACATTGAAGCAAAAATGTGTCAAACAGTGTAAACAATCCAAATGCTATAATGAAATGTGCTTGAAACAACAAATAAAGTTAAAAAAATTTGATAAAAAGAACTAAAACCAGAGTTTTCTAAAGTTGAATGACTAAATTGTACCTTAGTTTGAAAGAGAGACTAAAACCAAAATCGTCCCAAAAGTACAAGGACTAAAAACATATTCAACCCCAAATTAAAATTCTTATTTTGAAATTGATCTTGGAAAATATAATTATGTTGTGACTTCGGTTTCGATGCAACTTATGAAATTTATAACTTTTTTTAAGAATATTTATTTAATATAATTTGTATATTTAAATTAATTTTTAGAAAATATTTTAACTTTAAAAATATCATTAAAAAGATAAAAGTATATTTCATTATTATTTAGATTTATCAATATTGAAATATTGTAAATATTTGATATTTGATATTATGTTATATTTTTCTATAGAGTACATAAGTTAAATAAAATAATAAATTTTACATATAATATCTTTCATATTTTGTAAATTATAAAAAAATTTCCATGAGTAATTGCTCTTATAGGACCTATAAAATAGATGGAAATTTTTTCATAAGTTGTTATTTCATTCTTTAATGGTGCAAGCTATGATCTATGGATGATGAGAATACAAACTTATTTATAGGGTTAGATTTATAGGAAGTGATGGAGGAAGATGATGATCTCTTGTTTGAAAATTTCATCATGGCTTAAATCAAAATATGCGAGAAAAAAAAGATAAAAAAGTCTAAGATAAAGTCATGCTTGTTTGTAGGTGTTTCATCAATGATTCTTATTAGGATCATGGCCCTAAAGTCTTCCAAAGAAATTTGAGATTATTTGAAAGGAGACTATAAAGGAAATGGAAATATTTAATGCATGAAATTTTAAACTTTGATAAGAGAATTTGAGATGCAAATGATGAAAGAGTTTGAAACAATTAAGGAATACTTAAACAAATTGTTAGGTATGGTTAACAAGATAAAATTGTTGAGAAAGGAGTTTTCAGACTCATTTAGAAAATTCTAGTAACAGTGTCGAAGAGATATGAAACTACTTTTTTATAAAAAAATATTAATGAAAAAAAATCATGCTTACAAACACAAGAGCAACAAAGATTAATGAAAAAAAATCATGTGATTGAAGTTGTTTTACTTTATAAGGGAGAGAATGCTCTCATAATCAATAACAACAAAAAGAGCTATTGAAATTCAATTTTATTCAAAGTTTATGAAAAAGACAATTTTTTTTTAAGATTTAATAAAGGAAAGAAGAGAAATATAAAGAAGGATCAAAATCATGATAAATACCTCTCGAAGAGGTTTGATGTCTAAGTGAAAAAAAAAAAGCAGATGAAAATCATGTTCTAATATTCATTCAAGGTCTAATATCAGTACCATAGAATTTACAGTTGACGAAAAAAAACAGATAATTTTAATAGAAGAAAAAATATAATAAAAAATGTCAAATTGAATGAAGATATAATCCCATGAAAAAAAATTACAAGTAACATTCCAATTTAATATATAAAACTACCAAAATAAAATGTTACATAGATGTTAAAAGAACAATTAGGTAAAACAAACCTCCTTTAAATTGAGATTTACTTTTGTACATCTATCTAACAACTCATCTGCTTCTTCCTCACCTCTAGTTGGAACAACTGAAAAGGTGAATCCCTAAACTCACACCATTAGGTGATCATCGCAAAAGAGACAAAGACAGACAACAAAAAAGCAAGGGTAAGCTAGCTTACAATCGAGGAACGATATATATATATATATATATATATATATATATATATATATATATATATATATATATATATATATAAACTCATGTAAAACATGTTACATACAACAAACATATCACTACATAATCATCAAAACACTTATTATGAATGGACTGTCCAGACTTAGATTAATTGTCGAGCTATGATGGGTTGTGCACTTGTGGTGGCTTCTATTGCTTTGCAAAGTCATTGTCAATGTGTTTCACCCTACTACACTCACAAGGTTTGTATGTTCCACGCCTTGGAGCATACTGGAAGCCCCCAAGACTAAGACCTCTTGCTACTTCTCACGACATGGATCAATCCTCTCTATGTTAGAATGAAAAACCATTGGAGTTTCAGGATAACCCCCAAGATTGAGCTCTTGTATTCATTCTAAACATACTTGAACCTCACCAAGAGGTTCCACCTTGAAACTTACTTCCATCACTTTGAAACCATACTTTGAAACCATATACTTTCACTTTGAATCACAACACATAACTCTGAACACCTTTGAAAGCATGTACATATGTCACTTTACTTTTACATTGAATACCAACATATATCATCTTTAATCACACATAATACATACATAACTTCAAGAATAAACCATCATAGAATACTATAGATATTTCTACACCATCCTCAAAGTCAAAACATAACTTAAAGTTATCATAAAACAAAGAAAGAAATACTCAAAATAGATTTTGGACTAATCGCTCAACGCACCAAACTTGTTGTGCAAAAAAAAAAAAAAATAGTGGGTTTTGCTCACTCACCTTTTCCTCAGCGCATCAAGTCTGTTTGCTCAACTAAAGCACACTCGCTCAACGCACCAAGTTTATTGCACATCTCAACCACTCTTGACCAATTTTATGCACCTTTCCCAACTTTTAACACTCCTAGATTGTATTATACCATCAATTAAACTTAGACAACTTCGTACAAACCATCCTCAACTCATTTTTAAGTGACTAGTACAAGGTTCTACTCCATAACATACCAAAATCTCACTTTATAAACCCAACTTGGATTCTACTAGTTTTAGCTTGTTTTTAAACAAGTTAGAGACTCTAACAAGTCCCAAAAGACTCAAAAACATCAACCAAAATGAACAATTACTCACAGAACCCCCAACTCAAGTTTTCACTAGTCCAATCCCAAGAATTTAGTTCTAAACCAACATAAACTCTACCTAATTACCACCACATACTCATAACTCAGATTCTTTCCATTTTAAATGTTTGAGCAAGTCACAAAACAACTCCTAAACATTCCCAACTACATCAAACCAGTTCACCACCCCTTTCTCACAATTTCACTACCTAGGATCTCATTTTTTCTTCAAAAACACCGTTAAAACTTCTACGGTTTCAACTCTTTAATCTCTAAACTTCATAATACACATTCCAAACAGAAAATTTAACATATCAACATTCAATTCCACTTCAAATCAGCATACAATACAATTCACAGCAATATTTCATCATCACATACCTAAAAATACTCAATTAAATTGGTTACAATTAACATATCACAGACTTTTCACTTCAAACAATTAAATTCTCATATAGAACATCAATTAAAGAAAAATCTATCTTTCTTTACCTCTCAAAGAAACTGCCCAATTCGAAAAACGCTCCACCGATTACTTAAACCGCAAGGAATACCTAGACGAACCTACGAAACACCAAATTGCAAACGGACAGAGTCCTTAGAACTCTAAATGAACCAAGAACAGGTAAGAGAGGCATGATTACACATGCAACATTATTAAATTCCTCTAAAACATATTTCTGAACGAAAGGGGAAAAAGGAGTTGAAGCTTACTTGCTCTATTGAAGAAACTGATCAGGTAGAAACGTAGACCTCGTTGCCATGGTCGATTAGGTACCTCTTGATCGTCAAATAGAGGACGCAGAAGTTAGAACTCTTAGAGAGAAGGTAGAGAACTCTAGAAAAGTGGTTTTTAGAGAGATAGTACATTTTAAAATAATGAAACTCATTTATAACAAAATTATTTATAATAAAATTGTTTAATATCAAAATAATCGAGTCTCACTATTTTTAGACTATCGCCATTTCTAAAAATACCATTTTCTGACGTTTTATATTCTCCCTAACAAGAAAAAATTTTGTCCTCAAAATTTCACTTATCATATAGAAGGAACAACCTACTCTCATCACATTCTCTATTACAACCACCTATTTGATAAAGATATTACTCCCCAACAACCTTACTGACATGAAAAAAACTTACCTCTGTGCTAAAATGCTCTAGTGTTCAATAATGTAGATTGGTCTAGCCATTATCCTTAAAACAAATCTGAACCCTTAAACCTCAACTCTTAAGAACTTTTCTTTCACATAACCAACCTTATTGTGTCTGCCACACCGCCAACCCTCATCTATCCTCCGCTACTTCTTGTAAATCTCTTCTAAAACCTTTGCTAGTCTTGACTTCAAATAAACCCTTGAATGATACTCTTTTGCCTCCTCTTGCTTCTTCTAAGAACCACCATACCCCTAACTTGATCACCAAAACTTCTAATTTAACTGCCAATTGTTATGCTCTTGATCACCTTTAACCAATCCATTCTGAGAGCTTCACATTGCTTTACTGATCTCCACTCTTGAGTAGCACAATTTTCAACTATACTATCTCATTGCCAAAGTAAAACTCTTCTTCGTTGCCATGATAAAAAAGTGAACACTCCATCTTCACTCCTTCAACTTGTCAACCTAAACCATATGAATTCTTGACCCACTATCATGTAATCGTACTTAGATATGTATCCTCCTTGACTTGAGATCACTAATTTTATCAATACCAAACCAACTTATGATACATCTCAAATTAGGATTGTCTAAACTGCATTTTCTCAACCTTTTTTAGAAACCCACCAGTTATAACATTTCAACTATACTAATGAAATCACATTACAACTTCACTTCAGACCCCAATCTCCATACACTTCAACCAACTATTACTCAATCCTTATCAAACAAATTACCACTAGTTAAAAATGATGCTTTATTTATAATAAATTTTGAATATAATTTATAGTTTAAAATTTATGTATTATGTAAAGATTGAGAAAAAGTCAATCATTGGAGAGTGGACAAGTGACACTTGATAAGAGGATTGAACGTTAGAAATAAAATAAAGAAAACTTAAAATTTTAGTTCATCCTCAGTGTCTGAGCAACAAGTCTTACTCTCCAAAAACTCTCTTCTTCTCTTCTTTACCTTCTCTCATCCTTTTCTTGACACTGAACCATTGGATTTCTAGTTAGGTGGTGTCCAAACACTCATAGCGTAGTGGACTTTGCAACTAACCGAACAAAATTGTTGTTCTTTAGTGGGTAAGCTGCTCTCCTACTCCTTCGTGTCTTCTAGGGTTGTATTCATGCATCAGATTTTGATTTCATGAGTATTCTACTTCTTCTCTTCAATTTACACCTCCATCTAGGCCTCTAACTCTGTCTCATACGACAAATGGGTGGTCTATAGGTGATTCTAGAGTTTTCTTGAGGTGTGCGGTGTAACTAAATCGTTCTTTGTGTTGGGTAGTTAGAGGTAAGGGAAGCTGGGATATTAATTCTGTTATGTGAAATTCTTGCATGCATGATGTTAGGTTTACTAGAAATTATAGAAAGAATGTGTGTGTAGATTGTATGTTAGATGTTGATGATAATTAATCTGAAATTTGATGATTCTGTCTTTAGAACAAGTGCTTCTGATTGATTTTGTTGTGAACTGTGAATTAGAATGCTTATGAACTAGTTTGGATATAGTGTAATAATGATATTGAGGGGTTGGATGGGATGAATTCTATAAGACAGTTTAATAGGAAATAGTCAAGTAAATTATTGGGAATCTTAAGTCTTATGAGAGGAACTAAGGTAGTCATATTGAGATTTAGGTACTACAGGTGGTTCTGGTTGGTTTGGGTGGTTTAGGTAAGTCAGTTGGGACCTATTTGGGTTTCTCAAATGGTTAAAATCAGACACAAAGTTGTAGAATTAGATTTAGGTCTCTAATTTGTGAAATTTTAGTTTTGGATAGAAATTTATGCATAAACACTTTATAATCATGTTAATAAGGGTTAGAATCACTTAGACAGGTTTAATTCAGTATATACTCCGATTTAGGGGTGTTAGAAGTTCATCAAAAGGTCTATAACGAGTTTGGGGTGGTTGAGTTGTCCAAATCTGCAGAATGAAATTCTGCAGATTATGCAGACTCGCTGTACGAGAGGATTCGCATAGCGAGTCGCCTTGGCGAGGTACTCTCTGTCAGGGCATCCACATAGCGCATGGTGTACGCCATGCGAATCACTGATGTGAGTTCTCCTCTGTTTGGTGAGTCGCCTTGCAAAACTTGGTCGCTTTGCCACTGGTATGGACTGGGAAAATCATTAAATTAATTAGAACGATGTGGGAGAGGCATTGTGCGAAAGGGTGAGGCCTGAAGTCTTTGTGGTTTAATTTGCAATGAGGTATAATTCGCTACGCGAAATATATGGAGTGAATGACCTCTGTTTGAGGACTCGCTATGCGAACCAGATTCGCTATGCGAATGATACATAGTTTTGCATAGCGAGCTTATGGGCATAACAAATTCATTCTCTATGGTTTACATTTTCTTCTTCCTTGCTTGATTTATTCATGGTGTATAATACTTATTTGACTTGATATGATCATGTATATGATTATATAAATATAAAATGATACGTTTATGACTCAAAGAGAACTACAATGTGATTCAAATGGTGAGATTGAGTATGAAAGTACGATCTCTTGGTGAGATCAATGTAGTGTTTAGAATGAATATAGGGGCTCAGTCTTGGGGGTTATTCTAACACTCTAATGATCTCTCATTCTCACATAGAGAAGATTGATGCATGTGGTGAGAGTAGTAGGAAGTCTTAGTGTAGGCGCTACCTTGAGGCCTATTGCGGGGTAACAGACTTACCTTGTGTGTGATAGGGTGAAACCCATTGGTAATGGCTTTGCAAAGCAATAGAGGCCACCACTAGTGCACAACCCGCCATAGTTCGATATTCATTCTAAGTCTGGACGAGTCTAGTTTAAGTTATAACATGATAAGATGTTGTGTTTGTTTACTTGTATGAATATGCTTTTACATTTCAAATGCTATAAGATAACATATATGCTTTTTCAACCTAGCTTACCCCTGTTGCTTGTTTGTATTTTGTATGTGTGCGTGCTTCCTTTTGCCATGATCATCTTCTTGGATGTGAATAGAAGCATATGAGATACCTCTGGAACAAGCATTGGAGAGTTACGACACAGTCCCTAGTTTTTAGGATCATTCTTAGCTCTCTCCTTTATTTTGAAATACTCTAATGTATGAAAAGTTTAAATTTATGGTCTATTTTGAATTACTGTAAACTTATAACTATATTTATATCCTTAAACTGTTCTAACATATTATAAATGTAATCATTCGATCTAATTTCATATAATTTTTGGATATTAAATATTACGAATTCTAAATATACTATAATTTATACCCTAAAAATTATTTATTTTAATTTTTAAATATTTTATAATTTATGAAGTAAATTGTTTTTATCTGCCATAATTTTTTCCTACATAAAATAAGCAGTTGCACAAACTAAAATATTAATTATTTCGAAAGTCATATTTAATAAGTTTTATTGGGTTGACAACTAAGATCCTGTACATACTAATAATTCATCAAAATAAATTTCTAATTTTAAACGCACTTCAACATTATACTTAATAAAAACTTGTTTATTAATTAATATTTTAAAATTGTAATTAATCAGTTTTCATCTGGAATAATTATAATTCTTTTCGAATTCTTTTTAATAACCCTTTCACAAGAGTTTTATATTTTGAAAATATGAAACATGCTTATTTATTTAATAATCTCTTTATAATAACCCTTTCACAAGAGCTTTAGTAAAAAAAAGGTAACATTATCCTGTTGCTCTTGTCATTTTCAATGTTCTATGTAGTAGGGTTCGTAATCATGAAAGACTTCAGACCGTTGAAGAAAATTACCAGAAGGTAATCTATGAAGATAGTAATTAAACGGCAAATCATGAATTCTTTAATGACTATTTTATTGACAAAATAATATTGTCCTTACCTTTTACGGAGTCTGTTTACTAAAGGATAACTTTTGGAGATAATGAAAGCAAAAATATAGAAATAAAAATAGAACTATTTAACACTTTAATTACCCAATTAATTTTCGTATTAGTATAATTTTCCCTTTGCATACATGCTTTTAAAGCTGTTTTAATTCCAATAATTTTAGATGGCAGATATTAAAATAAATTAAAGAAAAATAAAAGAAACTAAAACGAATAATTTTATGTGTAGATATTAAAACGTAAAAACAGTTATAATACAAGAATTAAACGAGTAATAAAACTTTAATATTATATTTAATACAGTGTATTGTTTGTTATATCAAGCTGATTATACTTTCAAAGGCTAAGTCAACAATTCAAATCTCCCAAAAGAGATACGAACGGTACGCCAAAATAAAGTATATCAATGAACCAATATCATTAAAAACGAAAAATAAATAAACAGAAAGTTGTGTAATTTATGCATATGGTTGGCTATGTTGAATCATCTTGGAGGAAAGAAAAACAGATACATACATTTACAAGTACAACCTTGAAGGTTGCGACCACAATGGAAAACGAACGAATACGTTATTTGACCAATTCCAACTTTATTTTAGAAGAAATGTAAACAAATAAAATAAGACGAAAAGAAAAACAAATTTTCAGGAAGGCACTTTAATTTTTGGTCCATTAGCTGTGTGACCACTTTGAAGGTTTTGGGAAGTTGTGATGGGCCATTAGGGTAAACTGTGTCTGCGCCAGAAAAGTGGGAAAGGATAATGAAACTTTGCACTTTCATTTATCACTAAAATGCTGAAGAGAGATGTGGAAGAGAATCTTCATAATTTACTGGAACAAAAAGCTAACCAAATGTGATTCATCTAGGAGAGTGATGATTAACAAAGGAACCCACATGTTCCTAACTGGGAAACAGACCAACTTTTCCCAGCTTTTCACTATCTCATTATCAAAGCAACTTGACATCTAACAACACCACTCGCCTTTCCTACCTTGACCAAGAAATTTACTTCACAAAATCGGATATTTTATATAAAAATGTTCACACTTTCATTTATTACGCAATTTGTTTCTCTAGTGTTATCGTTTTATATAATACTTGTAAAGAGAATTATGAAATACTGTGTATACACTTCCAGACTTTTATAACAGACTATTAAACTTACCTGCATTAGGATTATTTCATGTACAATGAAAAAGCAGACACATTTTTTTTTTTATCAACGTTAAAAATTTAAATACTCAGTTTGAAAAACGAGACATTTACTTCATTTGTTCTCTATTAACTTGTTTTTATATGTTTTTTTTGTGATATAGTAATTTTCATACACAAATTATAAGTATAACTATCTTAATAACATATATATATATATATATATATATATATATATATATATATATATATATATATATATAATCAAATTTAATTTGTTGTGGTACATAATAAGTTTGAGTAAAATTAGTTTATTAACATTTAACAGTTTTATATTTTAAATTATTATTATCATAAGCATATTATTATTTTAAATCAAAATAATGTGATTTAAATTATAGTGATTACTATCAATTTTAATTTCAAGTAAAATTGGGTTTATTATTATTAATAATATTATAATTATTATCATCATCATCTTTTAATTATATTTCAATTCTAAAAATTTTCTTCTTTAGAATATCATTTGTATAAATTGTCTTTAAGTTTAAATCATATTTTTATGTCTGAATTCAATTTTATTTTTATAAAAATCTTTAGTAAAGCAATTAACATTTATATAATTAAAAATTCCTATCAACTTTGTGTTAGAGAAACTTCCAGGCATTAGGAAACAAATATGCAAAATTAGAATTAAGTAATACTTGTTTTGGTGAATGCCCCATTTCCCACTATATTTGGTTGATTATATTTTATATTTTTACTATGGCAAAGCTTTGAAACTACTTAATTTTAATATTTCATTTAACTCTCAAATAGAAATATAATCAAGCAAATATAGCTAATATATAAAATTGTAATTAAGCAATTCTTGGTAAAATAAATGGCATTTCCAGCTATATGCTTGATTGTATTCATTACAAGTACAATGGGGAAGTTTTGTAATTGCTTAATATATATATATATATATATATATATATATATATATATATATATATATATATGTTATATGTATGTTATAACCTACTCAAATAAGATTTTATTAAAAAACATATATCGATACAATTATTCATACTTTACAACTAATCTAGTTGGACCCTCGTAATAAAAATGGGCTACCTACGAGTCATTAAAAAACATGTCAAAGTTTTTAACTCACATAACTTTGCTTGTTTTGATTAACCAATGAATAGCAAAAGTTTTAGTTACGACCGACTACTTCCATCCCCATCTCTAAATTATCACTATTTTCCCAAGTAGACTCATTCATTCAAAATGAGACTACACAGAACAAGAAAATAACTAAAAGCAGTGTGAAACCTAACTACCTACCACTCATAAGTTGCAGAATGTGAATATATTTTTATTAAAAGGAAGGATGAGGAAAGGAACCAAAATCAGGTCAATCAAAATGAATGTAGGAAATAAAATATTACTAAGAAAAAAGCAAATTGTCAACGTTGTTAGTACATGGTTGCCGAAATCCTTCCGCACCCTTTCTTTTCCTGCGTTTTTGTTTTGCCATATTTGGAGGAAGTTGAATTCAAACTTTGAAGTAAAAGTTATTCTTTTTCCATTCTTTTCAACTTCCTCATACTAATGAAAGTGATTAGTGCTTTAAGTGAACACCTAACTACACCAGGATGAAATTACATACACATTCTTAGGCAATCAGGAAACGCGAACCAAAATAGGAAAACTGGTTCCTGTCAGCATTTTTGCCGAGGGAGGTTTCAATATTTGAAGCAGCGAAAAAAATAGAAATTCTAGATTTTAGATACATTTGAACCGATGAAAAAGGGGAACCAGGGGAAGAGAAAAGAGACTTCCTATGGTAACTCCCAGACACAGAACTCTCCATACAATATCATTTTACATGGAACGTATTAGAAATTTGGCTGTAGCTATGAATAATTTTATCAATTGTTTAACATTTTCAGTAACTTGTAAAAAATTTATTGCTTTCATCTATATAAGTGGGATAGATCAACAGCCGTGTTTTGGATTCTCATCCACACACCTCAAACGTGGATCGCAGAAGCAACCATTGGTTGCTTTTTGCAGACTTTGACAAGAAAACGTAGTTAAACATTGATACTATTTCAGATCCAAACTCGCAGCAATTTATTTTTTAAATGAAAAAATATTGAACACTATTTATTTCAAGAATTTAAATACATTTACTTTTTCTTCCAATACCTTTTATAAAGCATAGAGAGGAATAATAGAAAAATATTGTAAAAGAATGTAACATTACTTATTAAAACTTGCAAAAGCTAATTTCGGTCCAAACAAGTAACAACACTTGCCTACAACAGATAACAGCTAATACAAAGAGGTCCAGGTAATGGGAAAAGAAAAAAGTGACAGCAAATTAGTAATATCCTTTTACAATATTATTAGGTGAAACTTATATTTCACAAAAATAGTCAGTCTTTTTTACACTTAATGCCAGAATTAGTCCCAATTCCACGGGCTTTAATTTCTATTTTGCTATTCTTAGATGATTTTCACCTGATAATAATAATGGTGAAAAAGTGTAAGAGTATCTAAAGATGAAATTGACGAGTGAGTTTATTAGGTTCCTTTACTCACGGACCATAACAGATGAGAATCTTCTCACACACACTCAACAAAAAGAAGTATGAAAGAACAGAATAACAAGCAAGTATTTTCCCAAGGAAGCCTCCCTTCCTCCACTAGAAACGATCCAATCTCTACCTAAAGGCAAAAAAATGATTTGATATCCCCTCCCTCTATTCTGTTTGTTTATTTATACTCTCTCCTCTAACAGACTAGTCTCTCTCTCCTAAGAGACTAATCTCTCACCTCTAAAAGACTTTTGATTGTCTAACATTACCCTCTTCCCCAACATCAACCTTGTCCTCAAGGTTGAAGTCTGGGAACTGCTATCGGATGTAATGTTCCTCTTCCCAAATAGCACCATCCAAACCACCCTTTTGCCATTGTATTTAAAACTTGGGGTATATCCTCCCCTTGTTGTTGTTGGTTCCTGCACTGTAACACGTTCAGAGGGGTGTACATGGGTCTGTCATCCCGCAGTGCAATTGGTAAAGCTCCCTCCACCTGATGGTCTCCTATAGCTACGATCCTTTTGCTATTATTCAAATCATGATACTTGGCAAAGCCGCTGCAATTTCTCTACTTCTTCAGAAAAAATTTCATTTTTGTGGCTTTCCTTCCTCAAAAGCATCTGATAGTCCGCTAACTGTTATCTTTGGCAGCCTTTAGCTAAGCGAGCTCGACTCGTAAATCATTGTCTGGTCCAAGAAGCTCTTCCTTCTCGATCTTTGAGTGCTTTATGACCTCTTCTGTAGCGGACAAGCAATCGATGAATTTAAGTTGTTCATCGTTAAGGTGTTCCAAATCAGATAGTTCCTTAGTCTTGACTTCGGTATATTTGTCATGGAGCTTCGTGTACAAAACCTCCATTGCGTGCACAAACTGTACTGAGTTAATTTGAATTTGAAGTCTATCTACCTTCAATGGAATTCGATGGTCTATTTTCCTCTCAGGTGGCAGCCCCTGGGATTCTTGAAACACCCCCTTGAACTATGTCAAAATTTGTTGCAATCCCGTTTCCTACACTGGTGCTACTCTGTCTGCTTCCCAATCTCCTTCAGTTGTTTCTACTTGGCTTAAGCCCCAACCTAGAGGCATGGTTTCTATCTCTTTTTCTTTTAAGAGAACTTCAGGTGTCACCATTCTACGTGTTAAGGTGGGATCTCCTTTTATCTCCACATCTTTTCCTTCCTGCTTCACCTTCATAATGAACTGTCCCAAATCCACTTTAATCTCTTCTAGGGAAGCTAACCAAGTAATTCCTAATATCACATCCACACCGCCTAACTCAAAGAGATACAATTTATCTTTGACTTCCAAACTATTTAATTTCACGGGGGACTCCTGTGCAATACCCACTAGTCACTTTCTTTTGCCTATCTCCCAAGCACACTTTATAAGGACATGTGTCAGTGGTCTCCAAACCCAATTCTTTCACCAAACTGGTGGATATAAAACTATGACTAGTTCCACTGTCAAATAATACCAGAACTCTCCTCCCTTCTATCCAGCCTCGCAACTTCATAGTATTAGATTGCGTGAGTCCTCCGGCAGATAACCCCGACAATTCCATCGCCGTTTGTTCCATCACGACATTCTCCTTTGTTTCGTCTTCTCCATCCTCACCCAATATCATGACACGCATGTTTCTCTCTGCACAGCGATGGCCGGGACTGTAAGGTTCACCGCAGTGGAAGCAACATCCTTCTTCACGTCTCTTAATATATTTTGGATAGGGTAGAGTTCTTACCCTCGACCTTGGTTGTTTCCCCCTTCGCTACTACCTACTTTGGAGCTCATATTATTGGAGTTGTCCTCCTTCTTTGAACCATGCCCTCCACTAGCGTTCACGGATGCCTCCAATGATCCTCGATATGTTTCTGTGACTGTCTCAGAACTCACAGAATATCTTTTCCATGTCGCCCCTCCTGTTCCGCCACTCCCTTGTGATCCCGACCCAGCCTGTTCGACGTCTCAAGCTCGCTCCATCACCGTCAATAGATCGCGTGGATCGTGCGGCCTCACCAGATTTCGCAGTCCTTCCTGCAACCTAGCGAAAAAATATCCCAGTAATTGCTCCTCATTCACTCCCGCTACCTGTGTCACCAAAATTTCGAACTCGTGGATGTATGCATCGACGCTTCCCGTTTGTCGCGCAATGGCCAATTTCTCAAAAATGGTGCCTCAGTTCAGTCTGCCGAACCTCCACATCAGCACCTCTGTAAACAGCTTCCATGTTGGGTGTTTGGTTTTCTTCCTCCAGAAGCGGAACCAGTAGCTCGCACCTCCCTCCATACATATATAAACAAACTTCATCTTCTTCTCCGTTATGCTCTGGATGTCGAAAAACTTTTCAGCCTTTGCGACCTAACTCGTGGGGTCAGTACCTTCAAAAATTGGTAGCTCAACACGCTTCGTCCAATTGCGTTGTACTTCGCTTCGGTCATCTTCCGATTCCTCCTCCGAACTCTCTGATGATCGTCGCTCTCGATCGGCATTGACAAAATTACGACTCCCTTCGGAGCTCCGTTCTCGATTCCTAGGGCATCGTCCAAAAGCTCTTCGAAACTCGAGAGCCATCGTTCTTATTTCCACCTTCAACTCTTCCACCTTGATTCCACACCACCATTTGTCCCTCCATTCCGTTCAAGCTCACTCCTCTTCCCTCTGAAGAGATCCAGCAGGTCGGACCAAATCTGATAGGTTCCTTTACTCAGGGACCATAACAGATGAGAATCTTCTCACACACACCCAACAAAAAGAAGCAATTGTATGAATATGAAGTTTATTAATTCTATAAAGTATGAAAGAACAGAATAACAAGCAAGTATTTCCCCAAGGAAGCCTCCCTTCCTCCACTGGAAATGATCCAGTCTCTACCTAAAGGCAAGAAAATTATCTGATATCCCCTCCCTTTATTATGCTTGTTTATTTATATTCTCTCCTCTAACAGACTAGTCTCTCTCCTCTAACAAATTAATCTCTCTCCTCTAACAGACTTTAAATTGTTTAAGAGAGTTGCAGAGGATTGCTAAGATTTTCCATGGTCAGAAAATATTCTTGGATGGCTTTTCCGAAAATTCTAGACAAATTCTGAACGACATACTGAAATTGAAAAAGATAATTTCAGCTAAAAAAGAATTCAAGTTAGAAAATAAAGAATTTTCCCATTCCAACCCACCTCTAATGTTCTGTCAACAAAATAAAGTCAGGAAGAGAGAGAAAAAAAGGATAATTCATGTGCTAGCAGAGAGGGATAATTTATAAACTAATGATCAAGTCATAAGATACCGAATTCCGATCTACTAGACTCTACCACCTCATATTTACCCACTCATTGCGGACAAATTTTGCTATAACTCCCCAAATCCCAAACCAATGTCATGATTACATGATTTGTTACCGCAATCATACATTGTTTTCAAGTGTGTACTTTTGGTCAATGAAGAAAATAATTGGTACCATAGTTTAAAAATTAGAAAAAGTGAGCAAATAGCAATGCCATTATAGCAAAAATCGGTACAACAAAATCCAACTAATTTCCAAGAAGTGATGTCAAAAGTGCCAAAACTGCAATAATAATCATGATATTTAGAAAATAGTTTGACTGTAGAGGCTTATCTGGGCTTCCACCAACGGCCTCATATTCAGCCCGTATCTTCTGCTTCATTGCTTCAGACAGCTCTCTCTGCAATTCAAATAGGAACACTATTGAATTTTATTCCTTTCTTCTTCATTTAAAACTTCCATATTTTACATGTGATATCACATGATTTGAAAATTGCTTCTTCTTCTATTACTAAAAGATACTTGCACAAGAAAACATGACACTTGTTTTTATTCCTGCACCAAACCAGGAAAAGTAAAACAATGAACAATAAGCAAATATACATCCTATGCAAGTCTTCCATAGAAAGCTATCCAATAAATTTTCTCCATATCAACAAAATGAATAGTAAGATTTTATATGTGCAAAGATAAGAACCTTTCCAGTGGAGTATTTGGCTGCTACGAACTTCTCTGCCCCTGCATTTGGGGATTCATCTATCACAATTCCCTGACAAAGAGATAGCAAAGAAAATTTCTTACTTGGTATGAAAAGGTAACAAAGTTAAGTCCACCAAGAACGGAATATCCAGGTCAAGGGTTACAAGCATAGATATCTCAATTTGTAAAACACAGTAACAGTAATTCAAATTGAACAGACCTCTGGAGGATCAAATTTGGCTCCAAGGTTGCTAAGTTTAGCATGGGCTTCAGCATAATCTTTAAAGAATGCTTCCTGATCTTCAGCATACTTCTCAGCATATACCTGAATATGTCATAAATATTTTGTTGTTTTCGTATGTCATAAATTTTGCATTGAATTGTAATAACCACTAAATAAAGCTCCAGCTACATTACCTTGAAGGATGGGTCTTCAAAAAGAGCAGCATCAGTTGGCAATACCAATAGATCTTCATCCTTTTTTTCCTTGATGTCCTTTATGTAACCACAGTCACAAAAATCAAAAAAGGTAAATTCCTGCATACTCCTCTCTCCTCTAACACTCCCCCTGATAGAACACCCAACCCCCTTCCTGGAAAATTAAAAATATATTTCTGACCTTGAAGTAAGAGTTGTCAAATTTCAACCATTGCACTGTCCAGGATTGTCCTCCAGGTGCTCCTGGCCCATCTTTCTGTAGAGTGAGAAATACATGTGATTTTCTTGTTGTTTATTGCATATAACTGAAAACTATATGATTATCATTTATCAGGAAGACCACACCAGCTAAAATTCAGTCTAGATATGTTGCATCAATAATGTCTTCTACTCCAAAACAGAGTGACAGGTTAAAAAATCCATTGATACGTACTTGCAATGTTCCTTAAATTCCCTTTCATCAAGTATTCATTTCAAAGCGCAACAGATAAACAAGTAGTTGTTCTTACTGTTAGCCAAGAAAGAATTAAGCCACAAATTTAGAGCAAGTCCAAAACTTCTATTTGTAAAGTAGGAACCACAATCAATATTTAAATCACAACCTTATATTGGATCTGTTTGTTTGTGCCTAAACAAAAGTAATTGTAAAAAAATAAATGCAGAGAAAAAGAAGAAAACTGCTTATTTTGAGAAGCAACAGTTGCTTCTTAAGAAAAACAATTGTCTGCTTTTGCTTTTCTAAATAAATTTACCCAAACATTAAAAAAAGTACTTTTTTCTTGAAAAGGTTTAAAAAAGCTTCAAGGTGAGGCATATGTGGAACTTGGAAGCTTTGCAGAAACACTACTGAATGTTTGGAGATGGGGGAAAATCACATTAAGAAAGAAATTCAGTAAATTGACATGAATCTGAAGTATTCAATTTGCAGCACACATTATCTTTTCATCAATCATGTAAAAATTAAAGTCAATTAAGTGACTTGAAGCTGTTATATGAGGATCTAAGTTATTTGAAATGAAAGAGAGCAGTCAAATAGTGGTCATCTTCTACATGAGCAATCAAAAGTTTTAACATACAACATATATCCAATACTTCTGATTATTTCCTTCAGCTTAAGGTGCTCAAGAGATACCAGTATCAAATGTTAAAATTAAAATTTAAAAATATGGTTTCAACTTTCAAAAGAGTTCAAAGACTCGCACAAAATCATTCTTATAACTTGTGGTCACAAGGGAGAGAATATACTGTATATTTAGTCTCAGGCTTTCCCCAACCACTACGATCTGGTCTAGACCTCCCCAGTGTGTGTGCACCAGATAATACAACAATTTCCTGCAAATACAGTAATTTAAAAGTCAAAATTTGACATATGACTGGAATCCAATTTACAAACCTTAATCCTTATGAACAAAAAGAAAATTACCTTGTCATTCAAACCCATTCGGTAGAAAACTTGACGCAAATGATCAGCAGGTGAAGGGGGACCAGCATCTAAATACATACAATAAATAACACAATGAAAACAATTCACTAAATAACCTCACATTTTATAAACTTCAAATGATAAAACAATTTATTAATACGCATCTTATAAATGAATAGCTATCTGTCTCTTTTTGTTTTCCCAAATTAAAAGTAGATTACGTAGACCAGGTCCTACGGCAAATAAAGCTAAGAGAGTTTTCTATAACAAATAAGCTACCACAGAATGTATGGTCATTACCAGGAAGTCTCCCTTCTTCGGGACATTGTTCAGGTCCAGAAACATCCACTCTTCCATATTTCATAGGGAGTTTTGGGCCTCCAGCTTCCTGAAATTCAAAAAGAGATAAATGTACCATTCAGTATGTTCAAATAAACTATAGTCAGTCCTGAATCCAAAATAGGACTAAAAGAACCTCCACAGCTGTGGCGCCAGCCAACTGAAATAAGTCTGCATATGTCACACCAGAGTATTTGTCTTTGATCGGCTGAAGAAGCTTCAATGCATTTACGAGTCCTGATGTGGCAGTTCATCAGGGAATATTATCTCATAAGCATAATTCGGAAATAATCAATATTCAATGAATCATTACCAGCATTGGCTCCATGTTTCAGCTCAATTTCAAATCTTAAGCTACCATTAGCTCCACCTCTTTGTGGCCATTCCTCAATATTCTTATTATAAGTACCAGCATCATGCCACCCCAAACGAATCTATCACGTTGAAGTTTATGCATGTAAATTATTAAAATAAAAAAAAAAAAATCTCATCAATGAAACAAACAAAAACTATGACAAATTCTAGTCCCATCCATGGTACAGACTAAAATTACATGACAAAGATCGAAGTGTATGCAGATGGTATATATCATCAACCCAGCAGATAGTATTGTATGTTCATCAGAGTTCAACAACATGTTGACTAACTTAGTCACTGTAAAGTTTATTCGCTATCAGCAGACAATTTTAGTTCAGAAGTCAGAATCAATAAGTTAACAGCCTCTTTACAATATCCGTGACAATTTTAGTTCAGAAGTCAGAATGATTAAGTTAACAGCCTCTTTACAAAAACAATTGATACGGTTGGTCCAGCAAAAGTATAAGACAACGAACCTGACAACCAAAATTCATACATCTGTGCTATTTACAAGTTCAAAATAACCCATAGGAAGCCAAAACATTGCAAAGACTGTGTTTAATTGGGAACTACACATTATTTTTCTTAAGAATGTTCCAGATCAATAGTTAGGATTTTATACTTTGAAATATGTAACGCAGGATGAGGCCAGGTGCCTTTAGATATAAGTATAAGGGAAATGTTGAAGTCACCTGTTTTATTATGAATAAAATATGGATCCAGAAAAGTTAATTAATTCAAAATTCCTTCTCTAATTGGGAATTTGCTGAGCTACAGCTTCTTATCAGCATCTATTAGATGAATGAATCCATCAATCTCTGATGGACAGTATGATGCAACAAGTATCCTACATAACCATATCACTGGTGCCAATCAAGTGACACTTTAATCTTTTTTATTCTAAGTGATCCTAAAACCAAATATTTATATAGGTTACTATTAGGGTTAGAAGTATCCTGGGCTAGGTCAGGTTTTAGTAGACCTTGGTTTAACATTCATTGAAAAAAAAGCTTGAACCTTATCTATTTTCTTGTCGCATATCATTTTCAAATCTGGCCTGACCTATATTAAAGTTTGCCCTGATCTACGAGCATGTTATAAGTATGTTTTACAATAAGGCATTTTAAATTCTAGTAAGCTTACAGTATTATTGACCCACAATCTTCTTACATTATTATGAAATATTGTGTATATTTTTGTATATAATTATGTATACATACAACATAAAAAATTAATTATTTAAAAAACCTATTTTGTAAGGCCATCTAGGTTATAATACCATAAAGTCTTATTTACTTGTGTGGGTCTCATTGTGCCACATCATTTTTAAGACATAGTTGTAACTTTAGCTCCAATGCAAAAGTCTTATAAGACCCCCACTTTAATTATATTTTTCTTAAACTTCTTGGAGAAGCTTTTAAGATAAAAGCAATTTGTTATTACCATGACCAATGGTCTTATTTAAGAGTCTGGGTCTTAAATTTTATGCTATATCAACATGCTCGAATGCAAGAATCTTATATAAGATTCAGATCTTAAACTTATGTCCTCGGCAATGGAAATATCCTAATAGTTGTTAAACAAGATATAAATATATTTTTTAATACTCTTATAAATTTTATAAGTATGACTTTTCAGATGGGTAAACATGTTTACTAATTAAGACAAATAAAAATATATATTTTAATACATTATAACAAATATAATATAATATAGTAATCCTAACAAAATTAGGATTTATATTTACTTTAATAAACCAGCATATTAGACATAAAAAATTGAAATGACTTAAGGACTGACCTTTTTTAACTAAATCAATTTTAATAAAAACCTAGACTTGACCTACTTTCTAAAATATCTGATCTGGACTTGATGTAGGTTAAGCTATAAGAAACCCTTGTCGATTAGCCTTACCTATTTCCACCTAAATTTCTATCAGAATCTTGCATCCACAACTGAATGAGTGCCAATCTAAATGGAAGAGGTTTCGCATCACCAAGTTTGTAATGCATCATAAACAATTCTGCATAAAGCAACAAAGGACTAGGATAGGAGTGCTAATCATATCTTCAAAGCAGCAACGCAAAGCTCAACTATACAAACAAAACTCTTGATTTCGAAATAACAATATAAAAGCCTATGCGGACCATCTCCACATTGATAGATGGGTGTGTGTTAGGATATAGGATGATATAATAGATGGGTTTAGGAGGTAAGGGTCTAGAGGTGTCGGTTGTAAAGGGGGAAGCGGTCAGAGTGGATATAAATAGAGTTCTTTTACTGTGTAGGGGGATATCTGAGTATTTTGTGTAGAGTCAGGCATTTTGCTTGAAGAGAGGGGTTATGCCCTCATCCAGGGAGGTTATGCTCCCATTGTAAAATAGCTTTCTTTTACTTGTGAATAATACAGAAACAACCCATTCTTCCCTTCTGTTTCCAATCTTTGCGTGAAATCTCGTTAGGTTCCAAACCCAGGAACCTAACAATTGGTCCGACCTGCCGGATCCTATTGTTAGGGGTGCTGCGACGGAGAGATGGAGAAAGCGACGGAGGCACGACTCGAAGCGATTGAAATAAAGGTGGAGGGATTGAAGGCGGAGTCTACGGCGGTACGTCGAGACTTACAACGAATTATGAAGATTTTGGAAAAAAAGGGAAATCAAACGGAGAGTAGTTCGGATGATAGTACCGTGAGTGATAACAGACATAGAGGGAATGAGGAGACCGAAGGTGGTGGAAGCGGTGAAAGAAGTGGAGAGCAAAAAACCTTGGAGGAAGAGGGTTGAGTTACCAACCTTTGACGGAGACGAACCACTCAGTTGGCTCAATCAGGCAGAAAGGTTCTTTGATATTCAGAAGGTGAACAGCGACGAAGAAAAGGTAGAGCTGATTTATGTCAGTATGGAGGGAAGTGCAGCGTACTAGTTCAAAGTCTGGAAAGAGAAGGCCAAGAACCGTTCTTGGGAGGGCCTTAAGACCGCCTTGATCAACCGCTTTGGAGGAGGTTTCAAGGGCAGGGTGTTCGAGAGACTGGCGATACTGCGCCAAGAAGGAATGGTGGAGGAGTTCGTTCGCGAGTTCGAGACTTTGATGGGACAGACCAAGGGCGTACCTGAAGAACAGGTCTTGGACTGTTTCCTCGCCGGATTACGTGAGGACATTAAGGAACAGGTGAGGATTCAAGATCCCCAAGAGTTGATGATGGCAATGCAAGTCGCACGTGATGTGGAGGATGCAATGTTACGAGCGAGAGGGGGCAACGGGAATGGGTCCGAGATTAACCCATCTAGATCGCGATCGATAGGGGTAGTGGTGCGATCAGAACCTACTAGACCCACGGTGAACCAGTCCGGAAGAGCAGAGAGTCTGGGGTCGACGCGGAGAAGGAGTCGTAACTCATTCGACGGCAGGGGTGAGCACCATGGGGGGAGGAAACGACAACAAAGGCAGTATGGTGAGGAACCGTCCTTACCTAGAATTTCTGAAAAGATGGGAAGAAGGCCGTTGTTCCCGATGTGGGGGGCCTTTCATTTCCGGTCACCGCTGTTCGGAGAGGAGTTTACACGTTATGCTTCTGGCGGAGGATGAAGAAGATGACGCATGTGCGTGCTTAGCGGAGGGGTTGATTCAGCCCAAAACTATGAAGTCACCCATAGGCGACACACCCCGTTATCATGTGAGCTTGGGGGAAGGGCAGAGAAAGGTGACAAGGGCACGCTGTGAGAAGGTCGAAATTTTTTCGGCGGAGACGAAGGTCGAAGAAAGATACCATTTTTTCGAACTGGACAGTGTTGATATCATCCTAGGGGTTGACTGGTTTCTCAAGATGGGAGAGATGATTATAAATTGGAAAGAAAGGACCGTCGGGTATAATCTGGGGGGTAAGAAGATGATGAAACAGGATGACCCAGGTTTATCCCAACAGCTCGGTGAACCATAGGTTTTACTAAAGTTAACAGATGCTGAATCATGGGATTTTGTGTGGAATGTGGACGTAGTGGAGCAGGAGGCATGCGGTGAGTGGATTGGTGAGTGGTGCGGTGAGTGGACGGGTGAGTGGACTGGTGAGTTGACAGAGGGGCAGAAAGTGGGGCTGAGAGCATTGCTGCAGATGCACTACCCTGGGTTCCAGCAGAGAGAAAATTTGCCACAAAGCATCGTTACAGAAAAAAAGTTTTGGAGTTGGAAGAAGAGAAAAAAATTAAGTAATGGATTCTCTTTAGATGAAAACAAAATGATGAAGAAGAGCCAAGCGACCCAGTTTTTTTCCAACCTTGAGGACAAGGTTGTTTGGAAGGGGGGTGTAATGTTAGGATATAGGATGATATAATAGATGGGTTTAGGAGTTAAGGGTCTGGAGGTGTCGGTTGTAAAGGGGGAAGCGGTCAGAGTGGATATAAATAGAGTTCTTTTACTGTGTAGGGGGATATCTGAGTATTTTGT
>NC_028355.1:13340364-13372151 GCF_000741045.1 Vigna radiata var. radiata
TTTACTTGTGAATAATACAGAAACAACCCATTCTTCCCTTCTGTTTCCAATCTTTGCGTGAAATCTCGTTAGGTTCCAAACCCAGGAACCTAACAGTGTGCTTGATGAAATAAACCGTGGTATCATTACGTTTCTAGATGAAAAAAAAAATTATAAATGCCTTCATCATAAAAGAGAGTATGCAAGTCCATGAGCAGAAGTAAACTTGAGAAAAGGTTAAAAAATAAACAAAACAAAAGCAGTGGCACTGCAAATTGATGAATGATTATTTAACGTTACTTGCACAAGTACAGAATGGTTATTTTTTAGTAAAATATGACTAAAAACACGAACACTGTCTTCTTGAAGCGTGGCTAAGCACTGTCCCTAAAGATTTATCTGTGATATGCCATGCAACAGAAACCTATCGTGTATACCACACGAGACTACAGAACTAGCAAGAACATTAAAGAAAACCCAAAATAGAAAAAGAAGAACAGTCAAAGGTGTGTTTTGGAGGAGAAGGGACAGTCCTATTTATAGAAGACTCACAATGCCCGCTAACACAAAAAGAGGAGTAACATTATGAAATACGACAAGTTCACAAGGCACGACGGTCATATGTGTGCAAGACAAGGAAAACAAGTATCCCAAAATACGAGGAACCAAGATAATCGGTCGACCTTATGACAAAATTCGGATAAGGAAATATGGGAATAAATGATAATAAGAGAATAAAACTTGGAACTGTTTGAAGAAATATGCAGGAGTTTAAACTGAGTCGTGAATAGAGAGTTCAAAGTCCAAAGGAAGTTCAATCTTATGACCCAAATCCATTGGCAAGCCACTTGTTTTCCACTTTGAAGATATAAGGAATCTGCTGGTTTACTTGTTGTTTTCCACTTTGAAGATATAAGGTAATTGCTGGCTGAGTGAATTAGACAATGTGAGAATTTTGACTTTTGGAATATAGCACAACAAATTACAACATATCTAAGAATAACCTTCTCACCAAACAAATAGGTATTTGAACGCACCGAAAAATCCAATAACGATTCAATTCGAGGAAATATAGCATACATGCTTCTTTATTTCTAACATTAAAATAAAAGGAATTAAGGAGCCGCTAATTCAAATGCAATACAACAGCCAGCACATAGAGATCGCTGAAAAGAAAAAACAAAAAAAGTACGAAGCGAACATTACCAGAATAGGATGACAGAACTTTGACCTGAGAAGCTCCTTGATATCTTCTCTAGCGCTCTTCAACTGATCAGGATCAGACGCGAAGGACTTCGGCGCCGACACCGTTCCGTATCCTCCACTCGAAAAGCGAACCTCCGCTCTCCTCTGAAAAAGCAAACATCGCGTGCGGTTCACGAACAAGCGCTCAAATTCAAGAAACAATCAGAAATGCAGTAATCAGAGATAGAACGAAGCGTAACCTGATTGAGAAACAGGTGCGAAATGCGAGGAGAAGAGCGCAAGCACTGAAGCGAAGAAGAAGAGGATGAGAGGGAGAAAAATGAGCGAGTAGAGGAGGAGAGTGAGACGGAGGGAATGATGCGAGCGGAGGCGGCGCCGCTGAAAAGAGCCATTGCGGTTGAAGTGTGCTGTTG
The DNA here is from genome assembly GCF_000741045.1 of Vigna radiata var. radiata. Taxonomy (NCBI): domain Eukaryota; kingdom Viridiplantae; phylum Streptophyta; class Magnoliopsida; order Fabales; family Fabaceae; genus Vigna; species Vigna radiata. The sequence continues at coordinate 13,341,963 of NC_028355.1, forward strand.
AGATGGTAAAGGCCGTGACGAAGCAGTGAGGAACACACGCTCTGCCATTCAGTTGGGTCGCACTTTAATAAATATTTATATTATAATTTTTTGTTTATTTCGTTGCCTCTCCTCTCGTTTCGGATGATAGATGTGCCAGATGCCACCCCTGTGAGTGAGTTACGATTATACTAAACTTGCTGTGAATTATGTGCTTATCTCAGTCTTATATACAAACAACTCCTAATTCCAACCACTGCCCCCATCTAATCCCCAAGAGCCAAATCCTTTTACGTACCTTCTTTTAGGCTGCTATTTAGCACTGGAAAAGGAGTAATTAGTACTAGATAATCAATTTTATTTTAGTATTCCCTAAAAAATCAATTTCATTACTGAAATATAATTTTCTATTTAAGTAATTTCCAAAATAAAGAAATTATATAAGCAAATTTTTCAAACTTCTTTCTCTATTTTCAATTAGTCTCAAAACATTAATTAAACATGTTAATGCAAAAACCAAATTGATGAATATTCAATATTTTATAAATTTTTTTTTATTCAGGAGGATTATTCAAGAGACATTTATATAAGATTCTACATTGTTAGTTTCCTGAATGATTTGTATAAAGAGTTTTATTATCATATGCACTAAAAAATAACTATGCATGTCTATTCGTATTCTTATACATAATAATAGAGCTATATTTTTGCCAACAAAACATTTATAAGAAGACCATTTCTCGTTTAGTTTTTAAATTTCACTGATTATCAATTAATAAATTACATTAAAATTAGATTGTTAATTTGCAAACACTCACGATTAATCCAGACAAAGCTTTACAAATGATTAGTCTCCAATTAATAAAAAACTTAGTAATACTAGTAGTATTTAATGATTTTTTTTGTCGTATTATTACAATATATAAGTGAATTCAAAAGCTTAAATACAATATAAATAATGGAAATAACTACAAAAGTAAAATATATATACTAGAAACGTATATATTTTTACCTGTATTGATATAGAAATCGAAGTTAAAAAAATGTAAATGAATAAGTAATGCTTTAGTCCAGCTATGCTATAAGATAGAAGTTTGTTATATAATTTAAAAATTTTAAATTAATTTTCTTTCACATTTATAATAACAAGTCTACATTGTTAACAAGTGTAAATTAATTATGTAATCAATTTATATTTATTTAATTTTTTTAATCTTTATATTAAAAGTTTTATTTAAGACCTTACAGACATTTTTTGTATAGCAGCTTTTGTTGTTATTTTGTTTGGTAGTGTGGACAGAAAATATATTAAAAACATATTAATTTATAAAAATATATTAAAAACATATTAATTTATAAATAATATCCCTATATGTTATTGATAGTTGTATGTGAAAAAATTCATTCTCTAACATGCTGAACAAAAATATGACGGGAAGAAATAGAAAAGTAAAAACCCAAAACAATTTCTCATGAGAAATATAAATATAATCGAATAATGTAAAGAGAATTTTTTAAGTTCAACTTTTATTGATGCTTATACCATACTTTTTAAATGAAACGAATCTTTGAATAATAGTAGGATAATAATCATAAAAAGATAATTTTTCTATATTCTTTAAAAAAGGTAGAATGTAATAAAAAATAATATTAAATGAATGTAAAACGTGTATATGAGTCAGTATAATTATTTTAATCTTTAGATTATTTTTTACTAAAAAATAGAAAAAAACTTATCCGTGTGTGAAAGGAAACTTACGAGGAGATCAACGTAGCTGAAAAATAAAATTAAAAAAATTGTTTTAGAGCTTTAAAGAATTTTTTCTTTAACTAAACAATTCTAGTGGGATGTTAGGTGTGTGTAAACATATACTTTCAGTCAAAGATTCCATTTCCTTTTCGTTATCTCCAAGAAATGCCAATGTTTAAAACTGCACATTAAATTAAAGAAATCAAATATTTAACTTGTAAAATAGAACAAAAAAATAGTATCATTTTATTAAAAAGATATAATAAATTAATTACTATTTATTAAATAAAATAGTACATTTATTTTTCCAGAAAAAATATATATGCATTTTTTTTTTCAGAAAAATATGTATTTTTACGGTTCAGTTGACTGCGCATCATTACTTTTAATTGTGGATAATTATATTTATTTATTCATTAAACCTCACTCCTCGTTTTTTATTTGTTGAAAATAAATTGTGTCCAAATGTAACCCATTATATTTAATAATAAATTATTATTTAACGTTTGGTCCAACAGTTGATTGGGTATGATCATTAATTAAAATTTTAAAAGTTATAATAGAAATCAAGATAAAAAAATTTCATCATTTAAACAAAATAATTTTTTTATCATAGAATTATTTTGATTAAGATATGAATAATCCATACATAGATAATTAAACTTGTGATGATATTTATTGAATACATATTAATATGTTTTATTTATTATTATTATTATATATGTGTGTGTGATGGTGGGAATTAAATTGTCTTGGAAAAAATTAATAATTAAAATTATAAGAAATTGCTAATAAAAAGAATCTTATTAGAGGAATATTATAGTATTTTTTAACTTGAAATTATTGTAAGAAATATATTTAAATATGATCACAAATGTTACTAGTTAATTAAAGTATTATATATACTTATATATACTTTGAGATAGTTGTTAATTAAGAATATACATTACAAGAAATTAATAAACAAACTCTTAATAAACTTAAAGTGGATAATTAAAATTTGTACAAAGGATAAAAATTTATATAAAAATGTATAAAATTAATTCTCTAACATTATTTATATTAATTGAATTTTCAAATTATTTATGTTCATTGTTTCACTTTATTTTCTATTACTAATTAGGTGAATTAGTAATTTAGTACTCAATTTATTCAATTGCATAGAACTTTATTTTGTTATTATAATAACAATTGATTTGTCAAACAGCCATCAACCACCAACCAAGTGGCTTGAAATATAAATTATTTGAATGAGAAAACGAGAATTTATTGCAAACGTTTGATTTCCTCTGTTTTAAAGAGAAAATTATGTTTCTTTGGCAATAAGAATGGAAACTTTATTTACTTCTTTAAATGTCTCAAATTTTATAGAAACAGAATATGATGATCAAACTACCACAGTTGCGCAACAACACAACAAACAATGAAAAGAAAGAAAATCATAGATGTTTCTTGGGATGATTCTAAAAAGATTCTCTCTAGCCATATTTCCAAAGTTCTTCAAAAATCAAGTTCATCATCATCTTCAAACTCAACTCCTAAAAATTGAAGTACTTGAAAGGACCGACACATTAAGGAGTAAAATGTTGAAAAATGAGTTGTGAAGTGTTTTCTGAAGATTGAATGTGTATTGAAAGACGAATGAAGAGTATGTAGTGATATTCATATAACTCTATAGATTTCTTTAACACCATGTTACATGACAGATAAGTATTGGATTTTCAATCCTAAGTTCTGCCTTCGGGACTTATAATAGTGCCGTAAAAGGCTTACAAACTTAACCCACTCGTTAAATGAGATAAAAAGGACTGAAAAATGAAAGAAAAAAAAAGGTGATCGCAATTACTCTCGAGCATCTAAAACTAAAAATGCTACGACAATCAAGAATCCTGTAAAATACGAACAACCTCTGATCTTTGATTACTTGTGAGATGTGTCGGAAACACAACTCGAAACGTAACATTCAAGTTTCCTCTGTTTCCTGGTTCTTTGGAGATAGGCATGCCTTGTTCGGGGACGATCTTCTGATAGCCAGGGTGTACGATGTCGTCAAGTTTAAGATTCATGTGGTCTCCACCCAACAGTGGAATCAATATCGTACACCCAGAAAGTGCCTTTGCTAAGGGAATCTCAACTCTCAATACCAAATCATCACCGTCTCTTCTAAATAACTCGTGTCTTTTCTCGGAGATAATAAATACTATATCTTCTCTGTATGCTCCTGGTCTCTCATTCCCTTTTCCTTCAAATTTAATCTCTGTTCCTTTCCTCCATCCAGGTTGCACATTTATCGTTAGCAATTCTTCCTCTCGAACTATTTCCCTGTATATACAGTCCATCAAATCCTCAACTTGCAAACTTAATTATTACCATACATATATAAACAGGTAATTAAATTTCGTGCTTTAGGCCTTAATTAAATAAAATTATGATAAAAATGACTTATCAAATCCCTGGTATTCAAGTGTGAAAATTAAAAAGAAGAAAGAACGTTGGCATGGTGGATACACGAACCCTGTATCTGTGAGGACATCCCTTGTGATCATCATCTTTTTCTTGCATCCGTAGCACAACTCTTCCAGAGTGCATTCTAGTTTTTTCTCGATAGGTGGGGGTTTAAGCATCCCAGATGAATTGGAATACATGATTGGGTTGTTGAACCTGGCGCTGCTGGCATTCGTTGAGTTCAGATGAGGAGGCATTGATCTTAAATTCCCGCTTCTGTTCAATGAAGAAGCTGCAGACATAAAATCATAGTTCTTGCTCGATGTCTGGTCGGGTTTTCTGCTTGCATTTCGAGACGAAGAATATATACAAGGAAAGCACGAACTATCTGAACTTCTATGCCTATATAAACAACACCCTCTTGGACTACTCATTGGATGATCACCGACGTTCCTCCTCAAATTGAACACGAAGCAGCCAATTCTATTCGTGACTTTGCCATCTTCAACAGGTTTCTGGTGAAAAAAATAGGCGAAAACTTTATTAATTATTAGATTCTCTTTACGTGCATGTGTTCATGCATGCATGCAAGCATATGCATTCAAAGAATTCCTATATATGGAAAAGCCATGCATTAAAAAATTATTGTAACCACGTTTTTGTTAACCGATTAACCGTGATTTTCTGTACTAGATTTTAAGATTTTGATAAACAGTTAGATAGTTTTGCATGAAGAAAAGGAGAGGATTTGTATGTATAATACCTGTTTAATTCGGTTGTGGCCTCGTGGTTTCTTCTTATAATGAAACCATGTTTTGATGATTGATCTGTATGATTTGCAAAGGTCACGAATAGAGTTTGTGCCAAACACCCAGGTACCCACCATTAGAGAAAAAACTGAGAGCCTAAGATGGGATGCAACAAACAGTCACAATCTCAACAGGACGAAACTTTGTCTTTCAACTTACGCTTTTATTAGCACCATCTCCTCAAAGGAAACCCACTCATTTGTAAAAATAATATGTATATTTTAATTACATTTTCTTTTTATTTTGACGTAAAATACAAATAATTTTCTTTAAAATAAATTATAAAATGATTTTTTTTAGAGTTTCAAAATTTTATTTCTCTTTTTATATAGCTATTTTGAACTTCATTATTTAGTTGCACTTCAACTTGGATTTCCAGAATCATTGAATCTTAAGATCTACCTAAACTTGTTAAGCAAAATTAAAACATTACCCTTTATTTATTTAATTAGCCTAAACTGAACTTATATACAACTTTTCAGAACCCTAGACACTTAAAAAATATCCTAAAGGTGAACCTAAAAATCACAAACAGAAACAAAAATATTAGGTATTAAATCACAAAATTTATTTTAATTTTCCACATAAGTAAGTCTAATTAAATATTAAGAGAAACAAATAATCATTATTTACCAACACAATGGAACACACCAAATACTCGAGGAGAATCAATATCACTAGGTTCATGTATTTGATGGGTCAAGACACGGTGGTAACAAAGGAATTCAGTTATTATATTTGTTGAAAAAGTTTGAAAACATTTTCAGTTACTGTCACCGTAGATGAACGTTTGTTATATTATGTAGGGATTTAATTTTTAAATGAAGTGTAATTCTTTTATTTATTTATTTTGCATTAGGACAACTCAATTACCTCCATTGAATATATTTATTTTTGTTGATAAAAAAAGTCTAATTAAATATTACTATTAAGAAAATTAGGATCAATTTAATTAAATACATATTTTTATCTTGAAAGAAAATAAAGAAATATTTTTAAATGAATTCATCCCAAGCATTTATGCTTTGTTCCTTTGTAGGGATTTGAGGGAGATGATTTGGGGGAGATGATTTGAATGGATTTGAGTGGATTTAAGGGTAATTTTTTTGTTATTTTTTTGAGTGGATCTGTGGGTAATTGAGAGTGGATTTGGGAGTAAAATTTGTGAAAATTAGTGTAGGATTTGATTGATGTGATAGATTTAAAAAATTTGTTTAATTGATAGAAATTGAAGATTACCACAATACCCCTAATTATTAAAGTAATATGAAATGATAATTTTTAATGTTATATTTAAATGTAAAAATGTTTATAAAGAGAAAAAAATAAAAATTAACTTTTAAAATTTAAAAAATTGTAATTTAATAAATTGAAATAATTTTTTTAATAAGTTTTAGCTATTTAGTAAATTGAAACAATTTTTTTATAAGAGAGAAAATAAATAAAAATAAATTTTGAAAATAAAATAAAATTGTATTTAAGTAAAATAAATAATTATGTATATTTAATTATTGCTATTAATAGTATATTTAATTAAGTAAAAATAAAATCATGTAATTAATTATTATATATTTTATTTCTTTAATTAATTATTCATTTAATCCTAATAAATAAAATATAATTAATAATAACATTTTGAAGGTATTTAAAACAAAATAAAACTTATTATTTTTTCAATGTTGGTAAAAAGGATTGGCAATTTTTCTCCCCCTGGTCATTTTGTTTTAACTGCTTCCAATTCAGAAACCTAATAAATATACACCTGGTGTCCTTCCTCATTCTTCCTATGCATTCTCTGTAATGGTGGAGATGGCATGAAAGTTTCCAAACCAGTCTTGGGGTCTGCGTTCTGGTTTTGTAACGGTGGCACTGCGGCGGAGTTCGTCTAGCTGGCGACAGCTTTGGGGTGAGTGGCGGCACAGCAGCAGCGATCGTTCGGTGTGACGCAGCGGCAGAGGTGCGACCCATGGGGTTTCGTGTTCGTGCAACGGTGGCGACGGTGACGGCGAGATCCTTCAGACCTTGGGACAGTGGATCTCGTCTTCAATGCTTCCAACCTGTCCACCTCCGTCTCTGTCTGCAACGACTGTTACCTGTAACAACACATCATCCATCATCTGTGCCGTTCTCGTCAACACCAAAGGCAGCATGGCTTCCATGGACGAAGGTTCACATGGTCGACCTAAGCATGGACGGACGAAGGAACGCAGCAACGCAAGTACAAACCACTCACACAGCACAGCCAACCGGAAACGACGCCGGCAGAACCTCAAAAAGTCGCGCACAACATGCCTCGATCCGGATACGACAACTCGCTGCAGAAGGCCGATCCGGATACGTCTGCCATGGAAAATGTTGAAGAAGGTGGATCCGGATACGACAACCTTGTATTCGGATACGCCTAGTTTGGAACTCCTTCACCATGAACCGGATAACCTCTTATTGGAACCAGATACACACACAGCTTCTTCACCTCTTCAATCTCTCCTTCCACGATCTGCATCGTCTCTGTCATCATCATCAACACCGTTCTTCATCATCAACATCGTTCTTCGTCCTCCCATGCATGCGACTGCTCTTCCTTTAAATCACACTCTTGTACCTGCAACAACACATCAAAAATGGAGAGAAACAATACCTCTGGTCCACACGTCGCACAGTATGTTTATTAATTTTTATGTTTTATTTATTTCTGTTGGAATTGAATTGTTCGTACAGGGGCATAAGCGTCTTTGTTGTAGAAAACAGTACCATCCCGCAAATCAGCTGATTGTTATCTTCGCAAATCAGCGCAAATCGTCTAAAGAAAACACCTCTAATTTCACAATTCCATCGTCTCAAATCGCTGTAAATAGTGTATTCCATTCAAAGGAACACACGCTTTTAATCCTACTTGACAATAGTTAAAAGAATCTTTTTACTATAACTTTCGAACTCTTATTGAAATTATCTTGTTAAGTTGTCGTTAAACTTCAAACTACGAACACTTATCCCCACCATCATTAAAAAAATGAATTAAGTAAAAAAAAAAAAGTAAAAATTTAGATAAGAATTATAATGATGGTTGCTCTAAAACAATCGTCGTTTTAAGTTCATCTAAATTTAAAAACTAAAAAAAACAGTAAAATGAAATATGACGACGGTTTGAATAATGTTACAAAGTGACAAACGACACTTTTGGTAACAACCTTTGTTATAAATGTTTTCTTATATATATTATTTATAATTTTGTTTTACCCCTGTTAGAAATTTTCACACAAATAGTTATTTCAAACACTTCAAATGGTATAACAGTTTAAAGGCTTTTATGTAATCTTCGAAACAATGTTCATAAAATATATATATATGGAAAAGTACTAAAAACTAATTCTAATTTTCAACTATTATAAAGTACATGTTTTCTAATCGTAGACTAATACTTTTGAATATAATAGTTGTTCGTTATTAAAATTCTAAACAAAAACTTAAAATTATTACATATAAAATAAATTATTTAATATGTACTGATATTGGAACATATCATATACCTCATTTAATCATATTTTTTTTAAAAAAAAATTGTCATTGTTTTAATTTGTTGTTTAATTTCTTCTTTAACTTGAGTGATAATTGTTACCTTATCTCGTTATCTTATTTTAAGAAAAAATAAATTTTGTAGTCAATGTAGAAATAACATTATATAGTTAATCTAAAATTTAAAATGATAAATATTTTTTTTTATTATTTTCTTATAAATGTATGAGATAAAAAGACTTTTAATAATTTTTATATCATTAACCACCGCGACCAAGGAAACATTCTCATACAATCATTAGGAACCTTCTTATATTCCAACACGATTTTAATAAAAATAATAAAAGCCATTGTTATTTTTCATTAACAGAATATCCTTTTTATTTTATATTAACTCTTTACTTCTCTTTAACAAGTTGATACAAACATGTAAAACAACATGATAAAATAATAGTTATCACCTAGTTAAGAAAAGAATTAAACTTTACTAGTTCAATTAAAAAATATAACAATTTTAAACATTTAAATACCAAATAAAATTTAACAAAAACTCGATTAAAAGTATACACATTTATAAGAAAAAAAAACTTAAAATTTCATATTTAATAATTGATAATAAAAGTCGTACTTTTCTCAATTTTTTTCTAGATGCTCAAAATTATAGCTGTCAATTGACCCGACTCAGTCCGGCCCACCATGGATTGGTCACTTTGTAAGTCAATCCAATGCGGTTCATTTATCAGCAAACAAGAAAAATTCGAACTTGGTCCGACGTGGGTAAACGGGTTGGCTCACCAGCTCACTTAATTACAATTTTTTTAAATTATAAACTTTCTATAATTTAAATCTAAACAAATTTCACTTCAAATTTTCACTCTCAACATGAGTGTTTAATTAATTTTGAAAATAGAGAACTTAAATAATTTTTTTAAGCAAAAAAATAATAATAAATAATTTTTTTATAAAATTAAAATTAAATTTTAATAAAATAAAGTTATAAACCAGTCGAATTTAAATGAACAGAATTAATATCTAACTTGCATAAAAAATATAATTTTTTTAAATCTAATCCGATCCAAGCCTATAATGAATCAAATTGACATACAAGTTGTGATCATTTTGACAACTCTGTTCAAAATATACTCAAAATGCTTGAAGGGAGGGAGAGGATGTTCCTGGTCGTTAAAATTACGTTCCTTTTATCTGTATTTCTATTTTTCAGTTGGAACACCAATGGCATAGCACAGTGATTCGTGAACAAAAATATAATTTGTGTAATAACTTGTGGTTTTATTAAAAATACAGTATAAAACATAGGAACATTTAATTTGCATCTTTTGTCTCGTTATTTAATTAATACATTTCAGATATTTATCCAAAAAATTAATGACCAAAAAAAAGATAGAGTTGTTCTTACAAAAATGTGATCTTTTTTTCTTGAAATTTATGTTAGGCAACAATCCTCGAATCTACTTGGTGACTATTTTTAATATTGACCACACTACCCAGTGAAAATTCATTTACAAATTAAAACATATTTAGTTGACTTTTAAATTTTCATTAAATATAATAATTTTCAATTGAATTTTTATTAATTTTTCCATTAAATATTTTAAAATTTTATAATTTTCAAATAAAGTTTTATTTTTTTTTCATCAAAGATTTAAATTTTTTTATACTTTTTAATTGATTTTTTTTTTATATATTAATCGATTGACATTTATATATCATTTACTTGTTTTTTTTGTTAATGTTAATATAAAGCAATAATTTAATGTAAAATAACAAATTATTTTTCATCTTTTGAAAAAATGTTAAATAAAATTTTCTCATTATTTTGAAATCACGACTTACTATTAAAATATTATCTTTGTCACACCCCATTTAAATACCCTCCTTAGTGGGGTACATGTGTCGCCGTCCGGTTCTCCCNTGGTGAGTGGGAGACAAACTCTGCCAACCTTTTAATTCCCTTCCCTCGTGATCCGTGCAGCAGCAGCAGAGCAGTGAACCCCAGCAAGTGGAAGTCAGGTGTCACGCTGGGAGTTGGCCAACCGTTCGGATTGGAGGCAGTATTTAAGGTAAGAATGAAGACCTGACGCCACTTTTGCATGCAATCTTCTTCTTCTTCCTCAAACTCAACCTTCTGAAAATCTCAGATTCTCCTCCTTCTCTCTAAACCTCCCTACCCTCTCTCTCTAAAATTCTAACCCATTTACTGTTCCGATCACCCTTCAGATCACACCTGAAGACTCCTGGTGGTCTCCTCTCTCTCTTGAACCGTCCGGTTTTGAGTTTTGCACCTGACCTTGGGAAATTTAGAAGGAATAGTTCATATCAACCTACTTTCAAGTCTTAGCTGGAATTAGAGGTAAGGGAAGCTTATAAAGTTTAATTTTGATTTTCTGTATGATTTGAATATGAGCCTGATTTAATGCATGTTTGATATCTAATGTATGTTGCTTGATTTCTTATGATTGGAATATGGTATGTTGTTGTATGAGTTGTATGATGAGTATGAAACTTAGAGAAAAATATGAATCTGAGATCAAAGGTCATTAGGACCGTTCGGTCCTCCCTTTTCCGTTCGGTCTGTTCGGACTAATCGGCCTAGTGTGTTTACTAGACTTAGTTGATTTCCTTCAATTATTTCATCGACATATACTTAAGAACGTTGGTCGTAAACCAAACGTTCGGCCTTACAAGTGTTCGGCCTTAGGCTGGCACTTAACATATGAAACTTACAAATATGATATTCTTCCTTTGACACCGTCCGGTCACTTAATGGCTGAATGGTCTAGTGAACCTTAAATTATTGAGGCGTCCAGTTTACTTGACTAAAGCCCTTTTCTTCTTTAAAGAGTTCCTTCTTTCTCAATTCATCCGGTTTAATAAGTGTTTGGTCATAAACCAACCTTTGACCATTTTAATGCCTATTTTATGATGTTTTTGCCAAACCGTTCGGATGAATATCATTTATAGTAAATCCTTAAGTTATGGTCTCATCCTTTGTCAAACCATCTTAGCAACCAATTGACATTCTTCTGTTATTCAGTCTTACCTTTGATATGACCGTTCGGACACCTACTTGAATTCTTGGTACTCAGCTTCCCCTTTCGGTTAAACCGTTCGGTCACTATTGGTTATGATTCGGTATTAGGTATTTGGTACTCCTCTCAACACCCTAACAGTTTGGAAGTAATAATGAACATTTGGTTGAATTTGACTAAGTAAGAGAATTCCACTAGCGGACTAACTCATGAATTTGGTAATGATTGGTAAAGTATGAATGTGAGAATGACTCAGGTGTCGTCCTTGATCCTGATATTCCGTGAGGGTGTTTCCTCAGGTAGAGGAAGGCCACTCATGTGTGGGAATGGCAGGAGGTCCGCGGTTATATGAATAGATAACCGTTTGAGGGCTAACCTCGGGTGGCAGCTGATCAGAGAGACAGTTACTACACCACACCGGGTGCTAGGGACGACCGAGCTACATGTTCATACCGTCCGGACAGTATCTTAGCGGTCGGTCATGATTAATGAATATAGTATACATGGATTGAAATTGTATGTTTGCATGATTGACTGGTTTGAGTTTGTATGTTTACTTGTATGACGAAATGATAAATTAAATTTACGTAAGCTTACCCTTATCTGTTTTGTATTTGTATATGTTACCGTTTCGGTATCCGACCGTTCGGTTATTCTCGTCATTGCAATGACCATCATTTTGGGTGTGAGCAGAGGATACTTTAGAAGCTTCGTTGGAAGACACTCTGGAAGAAGTAGTAGAAGCCGTGCCCGAGAGTTATGCAGGACCGTCCGGTTCTTAGTGTAGTTGTTTCTTGATCTTATATTTTGTAGATGTTCTGTATAGAAACCTTTTATGTTGGCCGTTAGGTTAAGGAATTGTAATCTAGACCGTTCGGTCCATTTTGTAAAACATTGTAAATTATATTACCGATTGTACAGTTTTAAACTTCAAGTATATTTTATATACTCTAAGCCTATTCTTCACTGTTCTCACTTATTATTCATGTTAACTTCGAGCAATGAAGTGTAACTCATGTTATATATTTATTGGGATGTTACAATCTTCATTACCGTCATTAATTTAGGTTATGATAATAGTCATTTGCTTTTTAACAATAGTCTTTTATATTATTTACAAAATTTCACATTTTACAAGAAGCACGTCACTCACTTAGTAAAAAAACTACATGATAATAATTTATAAAAACTTTAAATACTCACTAAAAATATATAAACTCAATTTAATGAAATTTTAACTTATGAAAAACTTAAAACTAAATTAAACTTTAATCTTTTATAAAATCAAACAATCGATCATTATTTTTTAAACAACTTTTAAGATGATTTTACAAAAATAATAAAATTATTATGTATATAATTATTTGTAATCAGATAATCATGAACATGTATAAAATGGGTTTTATAAAATTACTCCATGATTTATTCTATATCCATGTATAACAAAGTATTATTTGATTATAATTTATCCTTTAAAATACATTATTCTTTTAAAATTAAAAAAAAAAGAAATAAAACGCAAACATGTAATGCTAAAAGTGATGAAAATTGCTAGGTATTTTTACGGAAGGACACAAGTAATTTTATATAATACTGTTATTTAAATTAGATATGCAGTAAAAATTTCATTTTAAATATTTAACGTATCTATATATTTATGATTTACACTTTTGATCAGTTATATATTTATGATTTATCTAACTTTATGTCAGTTTATTTACTTGTTAATTAAATGATGAAAATGGTTAAATTTTCTTATAATAATATTAATACTATTTTTTAAAATATTTTCTATTATTGAGTATGCCAACTTTTCTTTTATTTAATATACTTTTCATAACCTTTACCTAATCACAAAAATTTTAAACAATATTTAAGGAAATATGTTGATAACCAGAAGTTGGTTTTTATTTTGGATAATATATCTGGGTGACTGCTAACAAGAATCTAGAATCAAAACAAACAATCAACTTGCAGTCAAGCAAACACTAATAGTTAATTAATATGTTTAATGGCTATATTAGATGCGAATATATGCTATTATGAGTGATTGACATGTCATATTGTACGAGAATATAACATTAATGACTAATTAATATGTTTAATGGCTATATTAAATGCGAATATACGCTATTTATGAATTATTGACAGGTCAGTACGAGAATATGATATTAATGGACAATTAGCAGGTATTATTGAGTTTGATTGTCTGGTTTAATGATTAATCAATACAGTTGGCTAACACAAGCCCAATAAATATATTATTAATGTTCAGGTAAAAATAACTTTGATACATCCTAAATAAAATAACATATAGACCTCTCTATATAACATATTTGACTTAAGCGTCGGAGTTTCTTTTGCAGGTCAACCATCCATCGGAGGATTGTGTTTTCAAAAAGGATCAAAACGACCCAGAGAAAGCATAGAAGTAAGGTCAACTGACCCTCGAACCAATTCCACTGAAACACTTAAACAACATTTTTTTTGACAAATTATTCCACAATCAATAATAATAATTATAAACACCATCATGGATCAATCAATAGAATGACACATAAGATGTTCAAAATATTGTAAAAAGAATATTGTCTTAATATCATTATCCTTTTATTTTTTTTATATAATTACTCGAAATTTTTATAAGGCTCAAAAGTTTAATAGTTATTTTATTTCAAACATAGACAAAATACTTTGAAACAACTTAAAAGTCATAGTAATGACGTAAACTAGAGATTCCGTTGTGCGTGTTTTCTCTCCTTAGTCTCTCTCTGCACATGAGCCCGCACACGCGGTTTAGTACTAACATTAGAGGAGAGTTATTTCTCTCTCTCTCTCTGCTTCAATTTCATCTTCATCTTCTCATCAAATTCTCAATTCTGATTTCGAGTTTTCAGTCCTTTGAACATGGCTGTGAAAAGCAGGGGAATTTTACTCTTTTTGCTCCTTTCTTCCATTTTCTCAACCTCCTTCTCAGACACCGATCAGATTCTCAACTCCAAGAAGCCAACACCCTCAACTTCTGTTCATTCCCTTGCTTCCTCTTTCGCTTTTCAGATTAAAGGAAATGTTTATCCAATTGGGTATGTTCTGTTATCTTACTCTATAGTAATTACATTTTGCATCCTCTGACTTGTTCAACAAACTTCTTCTAAAAGTCATATACCAACTCTCATTATTTCTTATTCTCCAATATTTTCAAGGTTTTCTTTTCTGGGTTTGGATTTTTTTGGATAGTTTTCAACTTGTAGTTGTTTCGTCGCTTTTTCTCATGTACACTAATTCTTAACCTTTATTATATCTTTGAATGCTCCGCCCAACCAATTGACTCTGACTAATTCTTGTAATTTCTTAGGAAGTTTCAGAACCATCTGTGTTTATATCTAATGAATCCGATTTTCATCGAGTGATCCTACACAGAGGAGTAGTTTGACAGACCCCTTTGTGTAATTTTTTTCTTCTGATAATTGTTTTTAGCAATGGCAAAAAGTAAAGACAAGATGATTCTTGGTTTTGTAAGAGTGAATGAATGAATTCTTTGTATGCAGGTATTACACGGTGAACCTTGCCATTGGCAATCCCCCTAAGCTTTATGATCTTGACATTGACACAGGAAGTGATCTCACTTGGCTTCAGTGTGATGCACCATGTAGAGGGTGCACTATAGTAAGTTTCACTTGAGTTGAGAACGTTCTCAAGTACTTTTATACTAATTACTAACCAGACATATTGCAATGAAGGATGATATTCATTTCCTTAATTGCTGATTTTTCAGCCTAAGAACCGACTTTACAAACCTCGCGGCAACGTTGTGAAATGTGTGGATCCCTTGTGTACTGGAGTCCAGTCAGCACCTCCCTGTGCTGTAGCAAATGAGCAATGTGACTATGAGGTTGATTATGCAGACCATGGGTCATCTCTGGGTGTGTTAGTCCGAGATTATATTCCAGTTAAATTTACAAATGGATCTTTAGCACGCCCTATTCTGGGCTTCGGGTGAGTCTTTTCTTTCAATCAATTTCGCAGTTTCTGGCTAACTAATTTGAAATTGTTCATTCATAACGCTGAGATATTTGTAAGCCTTGAGAATTGTTTTATTCAATAGGTGTGGATATGATCAAACGCATCCTGGTCAAAATCCCCCACCTACCACAGCAGGTGTTCTTGGCCTTGGAAATGGCAAAACAAGCATTGTATCCCAGCTTCATTCTCTTGGCCTAATTCGTAATGTTATAGGCCACTGCTTAAGTGGAAGAGGAGGAGGATTTTTATTCTTTGGAGATCAATTCATTCCCCAATCTGGAGTTGTTTGGACACCCATATTGCAAAGTTCTTCAGTGTAAGTGTTAAACTACATTTATCTGTTTTCTTGTGAGATCCTACTAGTCATGAGAACTTACACACAGTCTTTTTGTTTCAGACAACACTATAAAACAGGTCCGGCAGACCTGCTTTTCGATGGAAAACCTACTTCTGTTAAAGGTCTAGAACTTATCTTCGATAGTGGGAGCTCCTACACATACTTCAATTCCAGAGCTCATAAAGCTCTTGTTGATCTGGTGAGATATGGCCCCAAAAGAGCCTTATTGTATTGCCCTGCTTATCAGCTAAATTAATAGTCATCACCTGCTATTCAATTAGTAATCCTTAATCTGTGATTCAGATAACTAATGATATAAAGGGGAAGCCGTTGATTAGAGCAACTGCTGATTCATCTCTCCCAATTTGTTGGAAGGGTCCAAAGGCCTTCAAATCTTTACATGATGTCACTGGAAATTTTAAGCCACTGGTACTCAGCTTCACAAAATCAAAGAATTCGCTGCTGCAAGTACCACCAGAAGCTTATCTAATTGTCACCGTGAGCACCTTTTAAGACTATCATGACTTACATTTCTCTTTCTCCTAAATGAAAGCAACAAAAGAAATCATGAGTCTAACATGCTACTCTTTTCTAGAAACATGGCAATGTCTGCTTGGGGATTCTAGACGGCACTGAAATAGGACTGGGAAATATCAACATAATTGGAGGTTTGCTTATGAAATACCATAAAAATATGAAGTATAAGAAAAATCTTATTTTTCTTTCTCTTTTTAGATTGATTGTAATACCTTTTCTCTTGCTCTTAACAGATATATTTTTACAAGATAAGATTGTGATTTATGATAACGAGAAACGGCAGATTGGATGGGCCTCTGCCAAGTGCGGTGGACCTTCCAAGTCATGAATCAGTCTCTTGTGATTTTTTCTTTAGCTGAGACTGTCAACAGGACTTTCTCATTACGAAATATTAGCAAACAGGTGCACTGCAACTTATGATGTAATAGATTGTTAATGAATTGTAAAGCAAGGAATGTTAGAATGCAAAATGGTTGGGATAGCATATACAATCCCATACATATGGCACAACATAATCTATAAATATTTTCATTTTTAACATGTTACTATAATTTTTCTTGTCCAAACTAGAATTCTGTTTGCTATAAGATACAATATGCATTTACAAAATGTATGCATCCAAAAGTATGTATAAGAAATACAGTGGTCGAATCTAACATAAACTGTAAAAAAAGAGTCGAAAAGCAAAATTAAACAAATCAAAATGGAAAATATATTAATCTGATGGAATGGAATTTTCAATCTAATATACTACGCCGAGTTAAACCTTATCTGTGAAATAAACATATCACATGTTTTTATATAATATTTTTATAAAATTTGAATACGAATTTGTTATTTTTAGTAAATTAGGTTTTAAAAAATGTAGTCACTACATCGATTTTATTGTACTTTGAAATCTTAAAATCTTCATTTTCTCACTCAAATTTTTAAAATTGACAAATGAATTGTTTTAAACATTATCATCAAGTTTATTTCTATGCCTTATAAACTATAATTTCGTTATACGAGAGAAAAAGAGATAAAAATAAGGTGAAAAATAAAAATAAAAACTACTTAATATTGTGGTTTTTCTTTCGGTCGCGGTGGTTGGCTTTGATTATAAATAATTGAAAGCTGCTATGTGTAATTACTAACTAATGATTGATTACCAATTAATGATAATAACCTTTGAAAAGTAGTCACTTATTTGAAATTTGCAAAGTTGAAAACGAAAGAGAATTTATAAATTTGTCAATATATAGTGACATTTGAACTTCATTCCCGTTTTCATATTTACTTCACAAGGTAGATTTTTTTTTTTCTTTTCTCAAAGGTGGGTAGAAAGTCAACGTGTTTACCACCTTAATTTAAACAAAATATACACATATTAATGTCATTATATCATAAAGATGTTTTTTAAAGTAAATTTTATCCATGGGAATAATTAACGCATATGTGGTCCATTCTTTAAACCATTATCAACATAGTTGTATGAAAATTTTGGTATCACCTTTTCTAGAGAGAGTTCTATAAATTTCACATATCATTTGTCTTTTTGGGTTATAGAAAATGTTCTCTTCTACGTCAATATGCTCTACACTCTTAAAGTTTTAAAGTTTTAGAGTATGAGAATTTGAAACTTATAAGCACATTGAAAAGAGGTTTGCGACATGGACGTTTATTCCTGTTTCCTATTTCAAGTTTACCTTTCATCTTATTTTGGACCGGTTCATATATTTTTGAGATTTTGTATTTTTAATTCAAATAAAATTAATAATATTTTCCCTTTCATATAATTCTTTGATGAATTATCATGGAAAATGAATTTTTTTATACGTTTTGATTAGAAAACTAAACCAACGTGCGTACGTTGAGGTTGAAGAGATCGGACATGAGTTATGGTTATTATTTCACTAATTACTAGGTAAGAATGAACAAAATTAATCAAATTACACTAAGTGAAATAAATACATCATATTATACTAAAAATATTAAATATTTATTGTGAAAATTGAACTGAACCATTTTATAATACATTTTAAAAAATTAAATCTTTAAAGTTCCAACAGTTCATTAACTTATAACCGTTTTGTTGATGAGATGCATAATAGTACAAAGACATGTAGGTTAAAAGTTGAAAATTGTCGACTGAGTCAAGGTCGTGACAAATCAACCCTGACTGAAGGTTTAGATAAATCAGACTAAGCTGAAGGTTAAAACGGGTCAGATCGAGCCACAATCAAAATTTAGTTGAATTCAGCCGCAATCAAAATTTGGTTGAATTTAGTCGAAATTGACCAAGTCGACCCTAACTAGAATTTGCCTGAATTCGACCAGGTAGGCTACGACTAGAATTTGTTCAAATTTGGACGAGTCGATCCTAACTGAATTCAGTCGAGTTTGCCATAAACAAAATTTAGTCAAGTTAGACTCAATCGGCCAAGACCAAAATTTGGTTTTATTATGTCGAGTCCGTCCTGATCGAATTCATTTGAGTTTGCTCCAACCAAAATTTAACCAAGTCAACCAAAATCGAAAGAATTTGACTGAATCGGCCTGACCAAAATTCAACTGAATTTGACCCAACCAGCCTTAGCGAAAATTCGGCCAAATTCAGTCAAGTCAACTGAATTTGACCATTAGGTGTTAATTTTTCTCTTTTTTTCAAGGTTTTGAAAAAATTCAATATAATTTGTGGAACTAAATAAAAATAGTTTGATAGTATAAAAAATAGTTCGGTTCAATTCTTCTGAATTTCAATTAAATACAGTTCAGAGACAAACTATTTTTTAATTTACAATACTTTTTAATAATTTAATTTAATACAATTTATTTTGTTCATCCCTATTGCTAGGTCATTCAATTAAAAATATATCAGACAAAGCACGGGTTCTTGTGAACCGCTCTAATGAGCCTTACCAATAAATGGTAGGAAAAATTGTTACATCAGCTTTAACCACACCATTAAGCTTTCATAAATGCATTGCATGAACCTTTATTAAAAATCGTATGTTTTATATACATGTAAATATTTAATATGAATCAATTATGACATGACAATTAAGAAGTGAGTATTGTCTGAATTATATGTGGGTTGGATGAGTTTTTGTGATGTTTAAGATGACTAAATTTTGAAATACTAAGGTTTAAATCCCTTCAATTAATCTAAAATACTCTCCATACAGCTTCTTCTAATGTTATGTCCATATTAATGTCATTTGCTACATCTCGTGACAATGTTTTGGTTTGACAGTATTGCACGGCTAACATGTTTTTCCCTTTTTCTTTTTAATTTCTTTGGCATGCCTACACATGTTCTATATATGGAGAGAGTGTTTATAGAGAATTTGTTTTGGGCCAGAGTTGTTGCCGATTAATTGGGCTAATTTTTGGTCCATAACAAGGATCATATGTCTCTCTCTTGTAAAGCGGTAGAACGAAAGTTTCAATTCTTTAAATTCTAAACTTATCTTCTATTCCTCGATTCACAAATGTAATTAAAAACTAGACACATGTCCAATAAAGAAAGAGTGACTTTGTTACATATAAAAATCAACTGATATTAAAAATTAAAGGATTGAATCCATATATTTTTAAGTATAGAGACCTAGGATCAAATTTTAGAAAAGTAACTAAAACTAAAATCATGTTATAGTTTATGAAGAAAAACATAATAAACCCTTGTATAACTTTTCCATCAATTTAGATAGA
This sequence comes from Vigna radiata var. radiata, assembly GCF_000741045.1. NCBI lineage: Eukaryota > Viridiplantae > Streptophyta > Magnoliopsida > Fabales > Fabaceae > Vigna > Vigna radiata. The sequence continues at coordinate 13,362,099 of NC_028355.1, forward strand.
AAATTTTCCCTAAATAACATAAAAAAAATCCTAGTCAATATTACCGAAAGTTTTCCCCATCAATATTTAAAAAAAAATCAAACAATCTATTAATAAAAAAGTAAAAAATAACAAAGTGTCATTAATGAAAAAATACAATTAAAGAATAATAAAAAAATATGAACAGAAGAAATATAATACACATTCACTAAAAAATTATATTAACGACATTAATTAAAAAATTGACAAAATCAAGCAATAAAAAATAGTAGTTTATACTACTACTAATAATAATAATAATAATCTCAACAATACAAATATAAATATAACTTTTATTAAAAGTAAAAAAAGTGAGAAATAATCCCAATTTTCATTCTCTAAAACATAACTAAGTTTATAATGGTTAAAAAATCAACTAAAATTAATTAAAATTAACAAATTAAAAATACATACTAATAACTTTATCTAGATTACTAATAAAAACTTAGTTATTATCATATGAAAAATAAATATAATCAATTTTAATATAAAAGAAGTACAGTCAATTGTAATATAGAGAAACCTTTGCAAATATTTAACAATAAACAACATTAAGATTATCTCACACAAACTTCAATCAAGTTAACAAAAGCGCAATATCAATAATGTAAGAATATAATAAATAATGTTTTAGAATTGATAATGTTTATAGAACAAGACTCAATTATTTTAATAATAAAATTTTAAAATATAATAGAGTTTTATAAATAAGTTTTATTATTTTATATCGTTTCATCTATCTAAACTTCTTTTCTTTTTAAAGATTTTTATCTTTTTTTAAACTTTCTAACCATTTATTCATCTATTTGAAGATTGGAAATCGACAAAGTAATCATTGAGGCGAAACTTAATTTTATTCGTTTAGTCTACGCAAAAGAGTAAGTTAGCTTTCTTTTTTTTTTCTTTTCTTAGTTTGTGACAATCTTTTGTGTATGTGGATTGTTTTCGTATGCATGTGGTGTCTGAATCTTCTCTAAGAGTGTCTTGATGACGTGTCACGATCGTATTGTTGTTCATAGGTAGATAGAGCCTCCTATGCATTTGGAGGTATTCTTAGGTTTATCAAGTTGTTTGATCATCTATTAGGTAAGGAAGCTAATTGCATTAATTTTAAAAAATGAACAACTTATAATACTTGATTGTATGGTTGTATGATAATTGATTTGTGCAATTGAGTTCTTTGATGAAATACGGTCTGTTGAATGAGTTACAGGTTTTGAATCGTCTTTGGTGATTACATGCTAAAATTTTGATATGTTGTATGGCTAAGATTGTCTTTGAGGTTAATCGAGTCATTGAATTATGTATAATCTAATTGTTGGTTGTTTTGACATTTATGGTTAGTATTAGACTAATTTTGCAAGACTGAAATGACATAAATCTATAAAATTCTATTCTGCAGCATTATGCAAACTCGCTAAGCGAGCATATACTCGTTAGGTGAAGTCAAAGCCAAAGAGCTATTGACTTGGTAGTCCCTATGAGAGAATAATCTCGTTGGGCGAGCCCAAACTCAAAGAGTACACTGACTTGACAGTTGTGGATGAGAATATACTTGTTGGACAACTTTTAAAAAAATTTAAGTTTGTAAGTTTCAGTGATATTCTCATTGAGAGAGCCATCTGGTCGTTGGGTGAGTGTGTTGTTAGACACTACTCGTTAAGCAAGCAGATCTGGTGAATGAACAAGTGTGTTGTTAGACACTACTCGTTGAACAAGCAAATTTGGTGACTGAGCGAAAATATCATAATTTTAACTAAATTTTCATATATCTCTTAGGATGTGTTTAATGTGTGTGATTATGTGAATGTTAAAATAATGGTGGGTTTCTAATATGATCTGTGAATGACTGGTACTAATCCAAGGAAGATTGGTGGTTGTTAAAGTAATGTGTGTATTGATATATGGATTTCATATTGGAAGTTTTCCTTACACTCTAATAATCATTCAATCTCAAGTAGAGAAGAGTGGGCTATCTGGTGAGAGTAGCAAAAGGTCGTAGTCTAAAAGTTTTACCTTAGCCAAAGATGATTGATGGACAGACCTTGTGTATGATAGCTTAGATGAACGAGTTGTTCCACCATTACAAGTGCATAACTTGTAGAGTCTGATATCAATACATGTATAGTCAAGTCTAGCATGAACAATTGCATGCTTTAGGATTTGTTGATATAAATGTTATTTGTGTTAATATATCTATAAATGTTGTATGGTTACTTTTTTTCTACATTAGTTTACCCTTTCTTATTTGTTTATTTTTCTATTTGTTTTTCTTATTTGCAATGATCACTGTGAGGAGATAAAGATGTTCTAGTTAATCTAATCCAAAATGAAGGAGATGTAGCAGCATAGTTAGGACACACTAATACAAAAATAACGTATAACGTCACACGTTCAATGTCGAATCACTAAATAGTCAACGTTAAAAATGACTGGTGGTAGTTTATAATTGTAATTCGACGTAAAAGGATATAAATCGTCGAATGTCCCAACATTAGACGCTAAAAGGTTAGTCAATTCAATAAAAAATTTGAGCGGGAGATTGAAAATTCATTCAATTTATCTTGTCGCGTGAGACCCTCTTCTCTTCTTAAACTTTTCTCGAACGAAGTTTGATGACCATCACATGTAATCATTCTTTCATTTGATACAAATGCATGTCAATTAACTACTTTATGTATGATTTTCGTTTGTTTTGACCGATTATTTTCGTGTTCTTGTACTTCATAGACGCATTCTGCTTTCTCTCTCACGGGTGACGACACTTTATTCCGATGAACCCATCTTTTGAAGGTTAGTTTTCATTTTCGTTTTGAAGAACTTGTTTGTTATTTTTTTTTAACTTGTTTATGGTTGTCGTTTAGTTGAACTTGTTTGTCGTTGTTGTTTGGTTGAGCTTGTTTGTTGTTGTTTGATTGAACTTGTTTCTTGTTGGTTATTGGTGTTTGTTGTTGATCAAAGTTCATGCTTTATAAAATACCAAAAACTGAAATTTGTTGTTTTTCTGTTTTTCAGATCTTATTAAAAAATATCACAATTAATTAAAAAAATTGATTAACGTCGAATGTTGAAAAAATCAACGTTAAGTTAACGTCGTATATTGACAAAATTCGATGTTAATTTAACGTCGAATTTTAATTCGACGTCAATTTAACATTTCATGATATGACGTCGTTCGCGAATTCGCCGTTAAAAACTCAAAATATTCCACGTTGTACGTGATTTTTCGTACTAGTGACATGTTATGTTGTGTATAATCTTTAAAAAAAAAATTGTGTTAATGTGTATATATAACTTTTTATATTTAGTACATGTTTTATGGATTAATATAATATAGTAGTTATATGTTTGTCTTATTTACTTGTTGATTATCACTTATATATAACTTTTATTTTATAATTTTACACTATTAAATGGATGTTATAAATCATATATCATGATATGCTAACTAAAATTGAACTATAAAAACAATTCAAGAAAAAAAAGAATATATGTATAAAAAGATTTTCAAATTATTATTACATTTTAATTAAATTTTAAAATTCTTTAATTTCAACCATTCTATTTATTCTCGTAAAATTATAAAATTTGAATCTCTTTTATTATTTCTTATCCAAACAACATACTTTATAAAAAAAAAGTATTTTAAATTTTTTTATAAAAAATACTTGTTTTCATTCACAATTTATTTGACAAATTGTAAGAAAATGGCAATTCTTAGATTTTAAATTAGTGGAAAAAACTTACAAACTAGTGTTGTATCTTAAAAATATTTATATTTATATATAAAAATACATTACACTTTAATTTCATAAATAAATTTATGTATGAAAAGTTTTAGTTATACATTGGATTGTATTAGAATTTAAAAATTCAATTCATTCAAATTAATAGTATTTTATATTCATTTGTTTAATAATTTTGTTTTTCCGACCAATTTTTACAATATATATTAGAGTTTACCATTTTATGAATATCCTTAGACATTATTTTGTGTGTATTCATTCTCCTATCTGAGTGTCATGCAATGTCATGCAGAGCAAACAGAAATAAACATTTGTATGAGTTGAAAAAAAGCTCCATCTCAAAAAAAAAAAAAAAAAAAAATCTTAAGAGCAAAAGAAAATGCATCACAATCAAACTAAAGTCAGAAATAAAAAACAAGATTTCCTTATATTTAATATTTTATTTGAATTTAATATTTCTCACCTCCAATCCTATCCTATTCCAAGCCGTCTAAAATCCTGAAGCAGACATTACCATGTTTCTGGAAGAGGGCAGCATGTCAGATAGTAGACAAATTCTTCTATTCCTTTCATTAAAGAGAATGAGAGATGGAGAGGAGTAAACATTTACATCATATACTCATATTATGCCTACGGGTGAACAAATTGAATTGAAGTTAATTTGTTTAAATTTGAACTAAAAATTAATTTGTTTAAATTAAATTAAAAAATAGTTTAGACAAATTAAATTAAAAATAAGGGTTAAATATATTTTTAGTCCTTATACTTTGGGGTCATTTTTTTAGTCCCTCTTTCAAAGTAAGGTACAAGTTAGTCCTTCAATTTTAGAAAACTCTGGTTTTAGTTCTTTTTACCAAATTGTTTTAACTTTAAGTTAAAACAATTTGGTAAAAAGAACTAAAATCAGAATTTTCTAAAGTTGAAGGACTAAATTGTACATTACTTTGAAAGAGGAACTAAAACCAAAATGACCCAAAATATAAGGACTAAAAACATATTTAACCCTAAAAATAATTCATTAAAATTAAACTGAATTATTTTATTTTAATAAATTGTATTTAAATGGATGTTAGCTATACTAATTTTGATTTGAATTATATTAATATTAAATTGAATTATACTAAATTATCAATTTTAGTAATTTCAAATTAAATTACACTAATTTTAAATTAAACTGAAAAGCTTGGACCAAATTCTTCCTATTTATAGTTATTATAACAACAAAGAAAAAATTTTCTTTTAATCAAATTATTTGTTTCTGTCACAATGATAAAAATTATGGCATAATAATAAAGATTTTAGCCTAACTAAATTTTATAAATTATTCGTTCCTACATTGCATTTCCAAACATATATTTTAAGTTGAAAGCTCCTTAGGTAAAGCCTTACAGTTTAGAAATAAAAAAATGAAATAAAAAAAGATTAATTAATTGATAATATATATATATATATATATATATATATATATATATATATAATAATAATAATAATAATAATAATAATAATAAATGATAATATTTTTATTCGTGATTGTTAAAATTGTGTGATCTTTTGAAGCCTTCGGATTTATAATGATTGATGTAAGTTTGTTGTTATATTCTGTAATTTGACATCCACCACTTTTATCTTGGCTTGTGGATTTTCACTCATTCTATTTTATACTAATTACTTAATCAGTATCACCATTTTTATCTTGCCTTGTGGATTTTCACTCATTCTATTTTATACTAATTACTTAATCAATATCAATGCAATACATTTGTCATTGTTCTTGTATCTTACAAAATCATAATAGATCATATTAATGCTTGAATAGAATGAAAACCCAAAGAGTTGTTGCAACATGAAGTTATAGGATTCAAGATGAACTCATAATAAAAAAAAAGTTCTAACAGTAATCACCATACACTGGAAACCATAAATGAACAAAGAGTCAAATTTTACTTTCAATCATATTGATGATAAAAGTCTAAGAAAAGAAGTTAAAATTCTTCTTCAATGAATTCCAGAAGAAGTTTAGCCTTTATCATTTCACACTATGCAAATCTGCAAGTTCATTTCCATTTACTTGTAACAAGAGAAGACACACATTTGTAAAACAGAAAAAACTCCAATATGGAATAAGAAAATAAATAGGAAACCAAAGTGGGATGCAGAGATAACAGGAGTAGTCACAGTTCACAGTGAGAATATCCTTAGCAGAGCATCATGGGTCATGTCAATGTATTTTATTTTTATGCAATTTAGAACAGAATCGATTAACAACAAACTTTACCTTTCCTTCTTATGAAGTTCATTTGAGAAGCTAAACTTTGCACAAACAAACCTTGCTGTTTTAACCAATACAGTAATGATTTTCAAAGTGAACAGGTAGCATATTCTCAATCCTCTTCTAACGGCACACCATCATTAACTTGATCATTTCAAGGCCAAATTTTTTATCTTGCATATCTAGCAAAACCAAAAGTATCTTTGAACTTCAAACTTGCCTCTAAACATTAAATAAGTTGAATTCCACTTGGTTTCAACCTCAGGACATATCATATCTTTATAAGAAATTCTTTCTCACTCAACACCACGATAACATTCTTCTTTTGAGATACTCGACCCCAACATCATTTGGTATAACATTATCCATAATGATATTAAGGACTCGCTTCAACTCTCAATTATTCAAACAAACCTCAAAATGTTTAACAATAAGCTTCCCTGAATGTCCGTTGTTTGAGAAAAATTCAAACTTTTCTTGTGAAGTTTCCAATCATTATCAATAAAGTAAACGGTTAAACACATGTAGTTTAAGTTTTGGATTGAAGTACACAGGTTTGTAGTTAAGCAAACCCTCTCGTACTCCTTTGATTGAAAAAATTCGAACTTTGTTTTTTCCTCTCCATAGAGTTCCAAGATTTCACGCCTCAACATAGTACGGGATGAAACTTCAAATTGTGGTTGCAAGGATCATACAAAGTCACGAAAATCCTCACTTTCCACAAATTGAAAAGGAAACTCGGACTTCACAAACATTTTCACCAACTTCATTCGAGATGCATTTCGATCAAATTTAGAATAATTGGTGAAGGGTCAACACTAACTTCTGTAGTTGACAATGAAATTTTTTGCCTTCTAAATGCTTCTCTATTAGGATTTTCTTTGCATCTCATCAAATGATTCCTCATCTCACTTGTTCCAACCAAATATTTAATCAAATCACCACAACAATTCTATTTAGCCTTCTTCTCAGAATAAGACTTTTGTTTAGTAAAATGTCCCCACACATATGACTGACCTTTCCTATTCTCAGTTGACAATGTCGCGATACAATGAGGTAAAGGATCAATTCCAGAAGTCTCTAGTGTGAGAGTTTCTATGATTTCTAGCAATGTAAAATCCATCTGATAATAGAAATTAAATCTTGTTATACTTAGAAACAAGGTTGTCAAACTCGAGAGTTTACGTAAACTCGTGAGAGTCTAGTAAACTCGTAAGAGTTTACTTTGCATGAAAAAAAATATAAATAACATCCTAATTCAAATAAGATCACAAAAATATAAATTGAAATGCATAAGTTCATAGAAATATTGTTCCTAAAAATATAATGTAAAACATAAATTGAAATGTCAAATTCTGTATGCCTAATCCTCTAATCCTCTAATAATGACATCATCATCTCCATCATCATCCTCATCTAACTCTTCCTCTGATGAATGTTGTGCATCCTCATTGTTCCCAAATATTATGTTATCAAGATCAAGAGCATCTAGAACAGGATCTGTTGTTGGTCCATCTAAGTGAACATTTTCACCATCATTTTCACCTTCAACTTGATCAATCTCAACAACATCATCTACCTCTTCAGCTATCCATTCATCATCTGATCCAATGTCATCAAATGGAAGAGCTATAGTTTTTCGAATTTGTCTACTTTTCAGCTTGGAGTTATACATCACATAAACTAAATCATTCATCTTTTTTTTATGCAAACAATTCCTTCTCTTTGTATGAACCTAAAATGAAATATAATATTTTTAGTGAAGATATAACATAATAAAGGAATTTATAAATTAAAAATAATTTAAATTACCATTTCAAATGAGCTCCAATTACGCTCACATCTACAAGTCAAGCTTAGAATTCGAATAGCAAATCTCTTCAACTCCGAAGTTCCATCACCAAACATGTCCCACCATTCCCCAGGATTTAACTCTTTCCTACACTCCTTTGCATCTTCCATTCCAAAAAGTCCTCTAGCATTATGGAATTCAACAATTTGTAAATTAATTTTTCTTCTTTTTGCCATATCTAGTATCAATCTTCTCATGCAAAAATACAATTCTTCTTTCACCTCTCCACCATCATCAGATCTAAAGTTAGGTTCATAGTGGAAATGGGGGTTCAGAAAATCAGCTGCATGTAAAGGCCTATGAAGTTGATTATCCCATCGAGCATCAATTATTCTCCAAACCTCTTCATAACTGCATCAATTATGCTATATCAAAAATAATTTCACACATAAGTAATTAAACATTGAATAAGTAAAAGTTTGAAAATTTACCTCTTTTTAATATTGTTAAAGTTAGACTTAATCTTCTCTTTTGCACAATCCATCTCTTCATAAATGAAACCCATTGCTTGCGGGTTTTACATCTGAGTCTACTAATCTTAAGACCACCATAAGAGGGGCAGCGGTTTTCAGGCATGTGGAGACATTCTTCCCGAACCGGCTATCTAAGGCCATATATTCTACTTCTCTGCCCTCTTGTGAAGTTCCAAACTTGCTTGTCTTCCACTCTTCAGAGCTAAACATGGTCAACAATGATGCCTTCAATTCATGAAGACAAGCAAGAGTTAAATAAGCTGTGGCAAATCTAGTCACACTCGGTCTTATCAAGTCTCTACCTTTAGTGAACTTTTTCAACAAGGAAATCAACATCGATCTTCCGTAAATGTAAGTGGTAATCTTTCTTCCTTTCTTTGTCAATTCATGGACCTTTAATTTTTTTTTCAAAATCTTCAAATATCAAATCAATGCAATGTGCTGCGCATGGAGTCCAATACAATCTTTTCCTCTTTTGCATCAACAATTCTCCAGCTGCCTTGAAATTTGCAGCATTATCAATAACAAGTTGAACAACATTTTCTTCTCCAACAAACTCAACAACATCATCTAACATTTTGAAAACTTTATCAGCTGTTTTTGATATGTCTGAAGTGTCAAGTGAATAAAGAAAAACCGTCCCTTTAGGACTATTCACCGAGAAGTTGCAAATAGAACGTCGTTTTCTATCTGTCCAACCATCAGACATAATTGTACATCCAGTTCTCTTCCACTCCTCCTTATAATCCTCAAGCATTTCATTTGTTTTATTCACAGCTTGTTTCAACAACTTTTCTCTAATGTCATGATAAGATGGTGGTTTGTATCCAACTCCATACTTACCAATCATTTCACACATCTTTGCAAATTCTGGATTTTTAATTACATTAAAAGGAATGGCACTGGTGTAAAAGAATTCAGTCACTTGAGCATCAACTTCTTCTTTGTATCCTTTTTTCATCATTTGATTTATAGTTGCTTGGACTCCCCCTTTGTTAGTAGTAGCAACTTTTTGTTTTCCTTTAAAACCAAATACCTTGTGTCCTTCTTCAAGACTTTCATTTTCTTCCTCGTCTTCACCGATATTTATCTTTCTTTTCTTTGATGATGCATTCTTAGCTTCTGCAACTATTTTTATCATCAATTTTTTTATTTCATCCGAAACAGAAGCACAAGGCTCAGAATCCTCCCTTGTTCCAGCAAGATGGTGTTTAAATCTAAATATACCTCCACTCACAATCTTTGAACAATAGTTACTCTTCACTTTTCTTTCATTACCGTTAATATCAAACCCATGTTTCCATCCAATATCAGATCGATTTCCTGGAACATTTTTACTTTTACTCTTAGTGCATGAAGAAGTTAGTGCATTAATTTCCGTTGAATTTGATGTATTTCTAAACATGATGCTCTAAACCTTAAAAAATCAATAAAAAAAACTCATTTAATATTAAATATTTTTTTACATATTAAAATAATAAAAAAAACATTGTAATATACAAAGTAATTTTTATTATAAAATCAAAACTTTATTTATATAATAAAATACATAATAATAAAAGCATACAATTATGATTACAATTTTCATTATAAAATCAAGACATATTTTATATAATATTAATAAAAATATATTATAATAAAAATAAACAAATATATCACGTAACCTTTCATCTCTTTAATCAACATTTTTATTAT
>NC_028355.1:13373051-13433000 GCF_000741045.1 Vigna radiata var. radiata
TCAATCTCAACGAAATATTCTTGTTCGTTTTTATCTCTTTTAAATTCAATCTCAACTTCGTTTTTACCTCTTTTAAACTCGTTAAATCGCTTCAAAATCACGATTTTATACGAGTGTACCGAGTTTACAATCGAGTTTACTCGGAAACCGAGTTTACTACCGAGTTAACTCGGCAAGCATAAGTGAAAACGCAAACTCGTCCGAGTTAACTCGCGAGCTTGACAACCATGTTTAGAAATCATCACATTAAAATAGCAATTAGTATAATTTAAAAATACGGTTCCAGCATGCATCACAAAAATGGCTTTAAGATCTTATGTGATGAATCAAAATCTCTTAGAAAGAAAATTATAAGTAGAATGAGAAGAAGAAAAGTACCTTGGTGGCATGCACAACCTTCAATCAAACACAGGAACTGAGGCCTCAATAATGGTTCTGATATCACACTATCTCTACTTTCACTTTAACGCCACCAAACACCTCGTCTCGTTTCTTCTTCATTTTGACCCACCATTTGTTTAAAGTGTGGTTCCGATTTTTTTAGTTCAGGAATAACCTGTGTTGGATTTGAAAGATTATACTAGCCACCTGTTTTGTCACTGTATACAGTCATAATCTTTGCAACAATATACTACTTAATCCTTAAATTAAAAATAATGAGATGACTAATTGAAGAAAGCAATGATGCATTTGTCAACTAATATAATGCATTCTATTAAGTTATCTAGCTTAGTTATTTTGAGACTTATTAGAAGAATTAGAGCGTGATAGTAATGGTTTCAATCCGATTTATGGTCCAAAACTCCAAGTCTTTTAGAAATCTCTCCAAACTCAAACTGTTTCTCAATCATGCCCACGGGTAATGGCTCATTGCATAATCAACAATATAATCAAATAAATTCTTATTTAGTACAGCTATAGAAAAATTATAGTTCTCTTCTTTAGTACAGCTCATAATAGAGACACCAAACTAAGCCACATAATTAAGGGATTTCAACAAGTTCCTCTAGGATCAACACATGTTGGAATAATGTCAAAAGATTCTAATAAAATAATAATAACCCCTTGACCAGTAAGTACTAAAACACCAGTACATATAGATTTTATACTAAAGAATAAAGAAGTAAAAGCATAGCAATTCAAAATCTCCCAACAAAAAATTCCCCGCATCAACTATGATTCATACTGAAATGGTAAGACAGAGGAGCAATAAGTTTATACAAAATTAATGTGGATGAGAATATAAACAAACCAAAATAAATAACTTTCTCCGGGTGAATTGAATTTAAAATTGAAGTATTGAACAAAAGATTGAAATGAAGACATCCACTTGAAACAAAGACCAAGAGATTACTCCCCATCCTCAAAAACACGCTTAAAAGAGACCTTGAAGACCGAATGACCAAAAATTTCAAACAGGACAACAAGGCCACCAGTTTTTTCAACTGCAACTTTGATTTCTACTACTCCAACCTATAGATTCAAATTTCAAAACAATAACGTCAATCAAACAGGAGAAGATGAAAATGAGCACACTTCATAATCCCTCACAAAAACACAAATTCCTTCGTCCTCGTTTGAAAGCAGTATAGCGCAGAACATAAATTCATTTACCAAACCAGGTCCTTCAGTGCAGGGACCACCAACCAAAGCAATGATCCTAGCTCCAGTCATAGGATTACAAGCACCAAGCAACCCCGTTACTACGCTCAACACCACACCAGTACACTGTGCAGGACACTTCCCGATCAGCCATTGGTCAGTTTGCAAGCAGAAGGTGAGGGTTTTTGTTGGAGCTCCTTTGGACAATCTGGAAAAGGAGAATCGCAGAAAGAGACTAAAGAAACTTAGAAACATAAAGATACAGTTATCACGAGTTAACTGTACTGAAAATATAATAGATTTTGTTTTTTCAAACTGAACTAAAAAATAAAATAATTAGTTTTTAGAAAAAATAGATTAGTTTTTTTAAGTATAACATAATACTGTTAACTATAATTTAGTAAGCTAAGTTATTTCTACCCAATCCTACTGTTAGGTATCCGAGTATACAACGTAACTAGAACAATATCTCACACACTCAAATCAAGCAAAAGAATAATGAAAGAATGGAATTAAACGAATGAATCTCTTTTATTGATGGTAATATTTGGATAAACAATATTTGGAAGCATAACCTCCATCAATTATCCAATAATTGGGAGCATAACCTCCATCAATTATCCTGGAACATAACCTCTTTTACAAAACTCACAAATCAAAAGCATACTCTAACCCTAGACTCTTCCTTTATTTATACTAATTATTTTCCGTCCATACTGTGCTAAATCTTTCTCTAAAATATTACTCTACATAAAATATTTTCCTAGAATATATCTGTATTTAATATAAATATCCCTATATTTAATATAAATATCTCCTCTTATATTATCTTAACATGTATACTTAATTATAAATATCTTATAATGAATATTTTCTTGGAATATATATTTATTTACTCTAATTAACTTATACTGAATATTCTCCCACCTTATACCCTAACATTACACCCCGCTGCAAAACAACCTTGTCCTCAAGGTTGGAACTGTGAAACTTCATCTCCTAGCTTCTTTTCATCATTGTGTTATCATATGAAGGGTACTCAATGGTTGTTGCCCTCCAATTGAGGTATGGAGGTTTGGGTGGTGGTAACACCTCCTCAAATGTCTTCCATTCTTCGTCTAGCATTCTGGTCACCACTCTTCCCAAATCGTAAGCCTTGAGGAAATGGCCTTTGATGTCTTTTAGTACTTCACGTTGCTCTCCCCCTTCTCTCGGTGTATCAAAAACTCCAAGCCCCCTGTTCGATGGCCCACCTCTTCACATAATTCATTGTTCACTCCAGGGCATTTATTCTTCCATCTGCTCGTCCTTCCAAAACCTTCATTCTTCCTTCCAGTACTAGACCATTCAGTTTCGGTAGTTTTCTCCTGTTCGATTCTAACAGTCCTCTCACGTTCGAATCTATCAGTCCGCTACCAATAGGTTCCAACAGTCCCTTATCGTTCGGTTTGGTAAGTCCTCTTACTTTAGGTTCCACCCGTTCGCTCTCGTTCAGATCCAACAGTCTGCTACCGTTCGGTTCTGGCAGTCCTCTCGCGTTCCAATCCGCCAGTCCGTTACCGTTCGGTCCACCATCCTTCTCGTTGACAGATCCCTGGCTTCCATCCGAATTTTCATCCAGATGTCCTCCCATCATCCTCATCAGTTTCTATAATTCTTTTCGGATTGTCGCCGTCTCCGCCCACATGAACCGCTCCATGTGCTCCAGTTTCAGCCCTATGCTTTCCAGTTTCCCTTCGACTGCGTTCATTCTTTCCTCCATGATCTCTTTTTTTTTCTCAATCAGTATCTGGCTGGCCTCTCACTCATCTTTATCAATCTGGTAGTTTCCTTCCTCACGCCTTTTCTCCTCTTTGACTATCCGGCAGGTCGGACCAATTGTTATGTATCCGAGTATGGAACATAACTAGAACAATATCTCGCACACTCAAATCAAGCAAAAGAATAATGAAATAATGGAATTGAACGAATGAATCTCTTTTATTGATGGTAATATTTGGATAAACAAAAGTAAACAATAATTGAGAGCATAACCTCCATCAATTATCCAATAATTGGGAGCATAACCTCAATAATTGGGAGCATAACCTCCGTCAATTATCCTACAGCATAACCTCCTTTGCAAAACTCACAAATCAAAAGCATACTCTAACCCTAGACTCTTCTTTTATTTATACTAATTATTTCCCATCCATGTTGTGCTAAATCTTTCTCTAAAATATTACTCTAAATAAAATATTTTCCTAGAATATATCTCATTTAATATAAATATCTTCCCTTATATTATCTTAACATATATACTTAATTATAAATATCTTATAATGAATATTTCCTTCGAATATATATTTATTTACTCTAATTAACTTATATTATATTTATTTACTCTAATTAACTTATATTATATTTATTTACTCTAATTAATTTATATTATATTTATTTACTCTAATTAACTTATATTATATTTATTTATTCTAATTAACTTATACTGAATATTCTCCCACCTTATACCCTAACACCTACATACATAGCCTTGAAAGGTGCTCGCAGTGACGATTATATAAGCTTCTGTCAAGTACTTGAAATTAATCTTAAGAAATAGTGTTTAATAGAAATAAAAATTATGATAAGAAAATAGATCAGATACTCAATGTCGAAAAAACATGTGGATTAATATGGGGAAGGAAATTGAAAATAGTTCCTAAATGCATTGTCCTTCAAAACTGAGAAGCCAAATTTATAATACAAAAGTAGGTATACAAAAACACAACAAGAACAGCTCAAATAAATTCAAAGGGCATTCAAGAGTTCAAATTCTTTGGCTACAAAAGCTACAGAAGAGATCCAAGAGAAAATAGATATTCTAAAGGTAACAAAACATACAATAGAATCCATTGATCACTTGAATACATTTCGGTCACAAAAATATCTAAAGATGTCAGTGGAGACATTGAGTAGTTGCAATTTGCATTTGGGAAACACACTAAAGTAATCAAAGTTAGTTTCAGAACGCAGCATTGCAACAGATTTTCAATACATTTGGTTAAGTGTCCTTGAATAAGCATTACCTATTTTATTAGTGAAGAAATTCTAAAAGTTTTGTAACATTTACTTTTTTGTGGTTTGAATTGCCTACAAAAGTTATTCGTTAAAATATTAGTCCAATAAATGACTGCATAAGATTGGTCATAAATCTTGTTATAATTAGAAATCCTCACTTTAAAATAGCAAGTAGTATAATTTAAAAATATGGTTCCAGCATGCATCACAAAAATGGCTTTGAGATCTTAAGTGATGAATCAAAATCTCTTAGAAAGAAAAATATAAGTAGAATGAGAAGAAGAAAAGTACCTTGGTGGCATGCACAACCTTCAATCAAACACAGGAACTGAGGCCTCAATAATGGTTCTGATATCTCACTATCTCTACTTTCACTTTAACGCCACCAAACACCTCATCTCGTTTCTGCTTCATTTTGACCCACCATTTGTTTAAAGTGTGGTTCCGATTTTTTTAACTCAGGAATAACCTGTGTTGGATTTGAAAGATTATACTAGCCACCTGTTTTGTCACTGTATACAGTCATAATCTTTGCAACAATATACTGTCATAATCTTTGCGACAATATACTACTAAATGTGCGACCCACATGTCAAAGTACCGTTCTTTTGTTGCCTGACTTCACTCCAACATAGGTCCCTCCAAAATAATCACCACACACAATCAAGACATAAGCCGTGCCAATCTGATCCTCGACCGAAGCTTCCTCGCTTCATTAGTAAACCCAATATCGCGGAGGCCATCAAGAACCGCCCGCTGAGTGGCCCTCAACACCTGGTATCCACCTTTCAAACACGAAACCAGCACCTTCGAGGCACAAAGGAACCTCCTCGCCCTGCAAAGATTGTGCACCAATATAGTATAAGTAAACGCATCCTTTACCTCCATCTCCTCAAACAACTTCACAGCATGATCGATATGCCCAGCCTTCCCCAAGCCATCAATCATACAATTATACGCAACCAAATTATATCCAAACCCTAATGTATTCATATAATACAAATGCCTCTGAGCACCATCAAATTTACCAGCTTTACAAAGTCCATCAACAATAATAGTATGCGTGTATTGATCACACTCCAACCCCTCCTCCTCAATCTCATCCAACAACTTCAATGCATCATCCACCCTCCCCTGCCTGCAATAAAGGTTAATCAAAGTGTTATATGACACGAGATCTGGCCGGATGCCGGTACTCACCATGATATCAATTATCTCCTCCGCCTCGCGCACCCGGCCAGTCTTGATCATCGCCGCAATCACCGTGCAGTATGCGAATCCGTCAAACGTGAACCCTAAATTCCTCATCTCCAACAAAATCTCTAACCCTTGCTCGAAAAAACCGCGCCGGAAGCTCCACTTCATGACGGTGGTGTAGGTAATCGCGTTCGGTTCGTAACCGGACTCCCCAAACTCCTTGAGCACCATCTGCGCGTCCTTCCACCGCTTGGCCTTGTAGAGCCCGTCGATAAGCGCGTTGTAGGTCAAAACCTGAGGCAAGAAACCGTGCCTCTGTAAGTTCCTGAATAGGCTCAATGCGTGGGAGACGTAACCGTTCTTGCAGAGACCGTTAATCATGACGTTGTAAGTGGTGGCGTGAACCTCGCCGCAGAGAACGGCTTTTTTGAAAACGCGATAGGCCTCGTAGGGCTTTCCGAGCTTGAACAGACAGTGCATTTGGATGTTGTGGCTCCACGCGTCGGGGGTTACGCCACGCGCCTGCATTTCTTCGAACAGGTCGAGGGACTCGAAGAGCATACACTGCCTGACGGCGCCGGACATTAACGAATTGTACGAAACGACGTCGGGGGGAATCCCTGCTTCGCGCATTCGCGCAAGGACGGAGTAAGCGACATCGAATGAGGCGAAACGACAGTAGGCATCAATTAGGGTGTTGTATGTGACCGCGTCAGGGAGCACGCCGATTCTTATGCCGTCGGTTATTACGGATTCGGCTTTGGATATTTGCTTCGCTTTGCACAGCGAGGATATGCTTATGTTGAGGAGCTTGGTTGATAGTTTCGACCGCGGTAGAGACCGCGACGGCATCGTTTTGGTATCTCCTGGCCGGAAGTGAGCGTGGTTTCTTTTCAGAAGACGAGAGAGAGATTGGGAGTGGTGAGTGTGGGTGCGTTGGTTACAAAGACCTGGAAGCATCACTCAGAACGGAGAAGTACAAAGCCAGAAGAAGAAGAAGAAGAAGAAGATAAAGAGGGAAATTGGGGGAATTTTGGTCGCCTGAATTGGGCCCGATAAAGGAATTTTCAAATTGCCAAACACACCTCCTTAATTACTATGCTATATTGTAATTTTAGGTTCTTTAAAAACAATGATTATTTTAAATTTTGGAACAAGATCTTGAATTTTATTTTTTTTATTAATTCAATACGGGAATCTTATGGCATTTGTTGATTTCTGTAATTTATATTGGTACATCTAACTATACAAGTTAAAAAGAAATACAAACAAGGGTTTCAAATTTATAAATGACTGTTTTATTTCTCTCAGTATAATAACAATTATAGCATATATATATATATATATATATATATATATATATATATATATTTGTGTGTGTGTTAACATATAAATATTTATTTATTATTTATTCATTATCCCTGTTCATGTTATTATCTTTATATTTTTATTTATGTGAACTTTAAAATATTGTTTAAAAGTGACTTTTTTTTATGGTTTCACCTTATTATATTAAATAAATTATTTTTTAAAGAGTGATTAATATTTATAAAGGTCTTACTCTCACCAACAATTTAATCCCAAATAATCAAATTTGAATGAGAATATTTGATAACTCCGGTAAATTTCCCTTTTATCATACAAATTAATAATATTGGTGAGAAAAACAATTTACCAAATTCATCTATAAATGAGATGCACCAATCCTTGTTTGTCAATAGTCTTTAAGCTCCTCAATAAGAAGAAGAGAAAAAAGTGATAATTACATTCATAAAAGGTTAAATAAATTCATTGATCCCTATTTTTGATGGTTTTCTTCAAGTAGGTTTTTGTTTTTTAAAAATGATTAATTTAGTTTCTGAATTTGAAAAATTAAACCAATCAAAGATATTCCGTTAACTTTCCTGGACGGCATTAAATATGGTCTTTGCTGGCAAGAGTAGCTGTCATGCTGCATACAGGTGGCACATAATGTGTTTATGACGTGGTTACTATTTTAATTTTTTAAGGATTAAAATTTTAAAAACACATACTTTAAGTTTAAGTAAAGGTAAACTGGGAAAACTGATTTGAGCTGATTAAAAGAATCTAGGTTTGGGGAAATTGGTCGTGTGCGAAATTGGGGAAATAGGGTTCGTGGTTTAGTGTGGTCGGGAATTGGGGAACAACAGTGAGCGGTGCTTTATATCTGAAATTAGGCGAACAAAAAGGCACGTTTTGGGAGATAATCTTCGTCTATCGGTGGTTTTATCGTGGAAAGGTCTGGAGAAGTTGGTTGCACTTCAAGCACGTGATGAGGTTAGTATATCGTGTTTTTTCGATAATGTAGCATGTACAATTGTATGGTTACTTTCGATAATGGTCCCCCATGTTTGATTTAGTGATGTGGTCCCCCATATTTGTAGTTTTGTCAGACTATTTTTTTTTATGCATGTGTTGTTAAAATGGTCTTGCAATGTGGTCCCCCATGTGATGAGGTTTTAATTTTATTTAAGTTTTGGTGTTGCATTTTTTGTTGAAGGTTTTGTGCATATAAGTCATACCTGTTGTCTAGTTTAGTTATATAGGATATTTATATAGGATAAAAAATTTTATAATTTGAAATAACTTTAGGATCTTATTTTATAGGTTAAATATTGTTATTGTGTTGAAAATGAAGGATAAATTTGATGTTGTTTTCCACTATGGAGGGAAGTTTATGAAGAATGGGTCACTTAAGTACGAGGGAGAAAGTACAACTTTCTCTTTTGACCTAGACATTTGGAGTTATTTCCTTATTGTTAGTGTGGTAAAAGGACTTGGATATGATGACTTTAAGGAGTTATGGTATTGTGTAGGGGGTGGTTCTGTATTAGAGAATAGGTTAGAGCTCTCGACTGATGATAGAAGAGCCATGCATATGATAAATTTAGCTAGGCTCAATGGTCAAGTGCATCTATTTGTTGTTCACTTAGTCTCCGAACCTGAGATCATATACTTGTTAGAAAATGTTTGTCATGATATATGTGAAGTAGAAGTTGAAAATGTGATGCCTGATAGTGGTAAAGGTGAGTGTGAAAAGGAAGGTGGTGGTTAGTGTGAAGAAGAAGGTGATGGTGATTGTGAAAAGGAAGGTGGTGGTGAGAGAGTTGACCAAGGTAATGGTGAGTGTGAAAAGGAAGGTGATGGTGATGTTGAGTGTGAGCAGCAAGGTGATGGTGATGTTGAGTGTGAGCATCAAGGCGATGGTGATGTCGAGTGTGAACAGCAAGTTCATGGTGATGCTGAGTGTGAGCAGCATGGTCATGGTGAGTGTGAACAACAAGGTGATGGTGATGCTGAGTGTGAGCAGCAAGGTCATGGTGAAGATATTGTTCCTATTGAAGAAGAAAGATGTGAG
The DNA here is from genome assembly GCF_000741045.1 of Vigna radiata var. radiata. NCBI lineage: Eukaryota > Viridiplantae > Streptophyta > Magnoliopsida > Fabales > Fabaceae > Vigna > Vigna radiata. Next base: position 13,382,287 of record NC_028355.1, read on the forward strand.
GGTGGGTTATTGAAGGTCAAATTGAAACCCAGTGTGAAGGAGATATGGTTACTGTCCGTAGTTGGAGTTATAGTGGTGAGGATGGCAATGTTCATGTTAATGATGACTTTATGGAAGACTTGGTTGACTGTTAAATACAAGAGGATCTAGGAGATGGAAATTGCTTTGATGATATAGAAACTGATGTGGAATATGATGGAGAATCAACCACCGACGTTTCTGATAGTAATGTTGATGATGGCATAAACTCTGATGATAACAAAGGCTTGTCTGATGAAGAATGGGAATTTGAAGAGCTGGTTAGTGGAGTAGAAAGTGATGCAGAAGATGATGAAGAAAGTTATGGCAAGTTTGTGACATTTATTATGCCTAAATCAATGGTTGATTACAAGTGGGATTTGGTGACGTATTTTGCTCAGAAGGAAGATTTGTTGGATGTCATAAAAATCTATGCAATACAAAATGGTAGAAATATAAGATACGTAAAAAATGATAAGAAAAGAGTTAGGGCGAAATGTATGGGATCTAAAGGAAAGTGCCCCTGGTTGGCATATTGTGGTTATATGGGTGCAATAAAAACATGGCAATTAAGGACTATTGTTGACAACTACACTTGTAGTAGAGAGCACAGGGTAAAATTACTCAATTTCAAAATGGCTCAGTAAGAGGTTGGAAAAAACTGTTAGAGAAAATCCCAGAGTTAAGGGAGTGGACATTGTTCAGAAGATAAATAGAAAGTGGAATGTAGGTGTGTCTCAATCCATGGCTTATAAGGCTAAAGCCATTGCTTTAGACCATGTTGATGGGTCTTTCAAAGAGATATATAAAAGGATCTACGATTATGCAAATGAGGTCCTAACTCGTAATCCTGGATCAACAGTTCGGGTTGAAGTTGAACCTAATGTGGATGGACCTATATTCAGGAGGTTGTATGTTTGCCTGAAAGCCTGCAAGGACAGTTTCGTGTCTTGCAGGCCTATTATAGGGCTGGATGGTGCATTTTTGAAAGGTAAATATGGTGGGGAAATGTTGACTGTTGTAGGAAGAGACGCAAACGACCAAATGCTAACTATTGCATATGTCATTGTGGAAGTAGAGAACAAGGCCACATGGAAATGGTTTATGGAACTTTTGGTTGAAGATCTTGGTGGGCCGACAATATGTGCATCATGTGCACCATTTGAAGAAGTTGCAACCAGCATCTTGAACACCATTCTGCAAACACATTTGAACAAGTTGCCCTAATCTCAGAAACAATACCATAAATGGAACATATAGGTTGAATATGACATACCTTATACTTGGAGCATCTCCAAAAATGCTTGCCTCGATTCTTCGTAGTGTCTGCAGTTCTCATCACAGATCTCTGTCCACAATGGCACATAGGGGTTTTGTTCCTTCTGCATGTCGACGAACAACAAGAGTACTCCTTTGACATCCTCTTCGAAGAACAATGATAATAACCTCGATCCCCCCAGACCCAACCTTGATCTCGCAAAATGTTATGAACCAACACCCTTCGAAGAAGAACCACCACCCTTTATCAGCTTCAGCTCGACACCCTTTTCCCAATTTCCCCAATTCCCGACCACACTAAGCCACGAACCCTATTTCCCTAATTTCGCACACGACCAATTTCCCAAACCTAGATTCTTTAAATCAGCTCAAATCAGTTTTCCCAATTTCCCAATTTCCCCAATTTACCTTTACTTAAACTTAAAGCATGTGTTTTTAAAATTTTAATCCTTAAAAAATTAAAATAGTAACCATGTCTTAAAGACATTATGTGCAACCTGTATGCAGCATGACAGCTACTCTTGCCAGCAAAGACCATATTTAACGCCGTCTAGGGACGTTAACGGAATGTATTCGTTTAATTTTTCAAATTTAAGGACTAAATTGATCGTTTTTAAAAAACGGAGACCTACTTAAAGAAAAGCAGCAAAAATAGGGATCACTGAACCTATTTAACCTTCACGAAATGCAAAAGAAGGATTATAAACACTTGTGAGTACACTGATTAAAGAGGAAGAAGTGCAGTCAATCTATACATATACTTCTCATTATAACTTCATGCAACTCATCAAGGACACCTCTTAACAAGAGAAAAGAACACGCGTCTTGTCATTTGGATGACAAATTAGATACCTATAATGGCTACTTAATTATTTGATATGTAATAAAAAAATCCATCTACTATCAATTTATTATTCGTGTAAATATTTATTTGAAAAATACTCGCAAATATACGGTTTACAAATATTTTAAAAAATATATTTTATAAATATTTAGAATAAAATTAAAAAAAATATATGAAATATAATATAAATTAAGTTTTAATTTTAATTAAATATAAAACCATTTTAATTTTAATTAAATTAACTTAATAAAATATAAATTAAATTTTAGCCACTCACACATGCGAATATTTTTAATCTCACACGCTATCACAACCATGAATTCACACCATACAATCCCTTAACATGACAAATGAGAAATTGGGTATTTTAGTCTGTTGACCTGCTCATATTTATCTACATAACTTGCAACCGACATGAACTAATGGTATAATGAAACAGGTTGACCCACGTAACCTGCAAAAAGAAATAGTTATCATATGTTAAATTAGGTAAAACACTTTTATTTTATTTTGTTATTTATTCATTCCATGCATAGATATCTAAATTAACTATCTTAATTGCATTTAACATTAATTTATTATTATAGTTTTTTGGTATCTTAAACAAACATTTATTTCTATATTTCCTTGTCTGTGAAAAGTTTAACTTTGATGTATTTATTTTATGTGGATTTTAATCTTATGATTGCTTAATTTATTTTAATTATGGTTTGAATAGTAAACTTACAAGGTGCAACAAAGATGAGAAACATTAAAGCAAAATTATTGTTACAATATACACTTTTTTTTCTAATATTTTGTTTATTCTCACTTGTCAGTAAGTTAATTATCATGCAATACGGGTCAACAAAATTGGTTTGTAATTCTTATGTGAAGAGGAATAGCTTAACCCATTCTATATGGGTCAAATGCAAACATAAAAAAACAGAACAAACCTATATACAATATTATCCTAATATACAATAAAAATTTAAAACTTTATATACAAGTAACTAACCAAAACTATATACAATATTATCCTAATACTAACTACTCAACAGCATCTCCATCCTACAAAGTCTGCTCCAGGAAAGTCTTATCTCCCTCTCCTCACACCCGTAGGATGATCATTGCAAAGAAAAAACACCACACATACAAAACATAAACACAAGTAGAAGGGTAAGTTAGATATACAAGAAAACATACAATTTAATAGCATATAGCATACACATGATTAATTTAAGCAAAGTAAACTAATTCAAACATCCTAACATGTTATGACCTAGACTTGACTGTCCAGACTTAGAATGACTGTCGAGCTATAGCGAGTCATGCACTCGTGGTGGTCTCTACTGCTTTGCAAAGTCATTGCCAATGGGTTTCACCCTACCACACTCACGAGGTTAGTTTGTTTCGGGCATTGAGGCATACTGGAAGTCCCCAAGACTAAGACCTCCTGCTACTCCTCATGACATGGTTCAATCCTCTCTACTTGAGAATGAAAGACCATTGAAGTTTCAGGATAACCCTTAAGACTCAGCTCCTGCATTCATTCTAAACAAACTGGAATCTCACCAGACCTCAACCCCTCGCATAATGCCTCCAAGTCGTTATGCGAAAGCCCATACAGAGAACAAACTCCCTAAACACTCGCTATGCGCACCCCTTTGTTATTCAAATAAAGCTGGCAGTGATCCTAAACCACCACCAAGCACTCAGTACCCTGATTCACTATGCAAATCAACAGGCACAGAGCAAACCTCTAGAACCATTCGCATAGTGCATGTAAGACCAATGAAGAATATCCATTTTAATAAATAGTAGTAAATTTTATTAGTAATAATAGTTTTAATGAATAGAGAATATATTTGAATAGAAAATTATGGTTAGATTTTTTTTTTTATATAAAATTATAGTAATTTCAGAAAGAAGGGTTCAAAATTTTAAAAAGCTATTTTAGAAGGTTTTGCAAAAGAAAAAAGAAAAAATTGAATAGTTTCAAAGGGATAAGCACCCCACGTTAGAATGAAATCATTGAAGGGTCAGATTTTGCAAGTGGGAATTAAAATATTAATATAAAAAAAAATATTAAAATAATAAATAATATTAAAAAAATTATTAAATAGTAAAATTTTTGGACTATAAATAGTCATGGGAGGAGAGGTTATTCTGCACAAAGAGAGGGAGAATCAAGTGAGAAATCTTGAAAAATAGAGAAGAAAGAGTTAGGAAGAAATTTTTAGTTGCATGAAGAGTAGTGGTTCTAGAAGGTTTTCGAGGAAACAATTTCGGAGTAGGAAACTAAGTCTTGAAAAGAGGTAGCGGGAGCTAACCTTTCCAAGCTTTTATATTATGATAAATATTTTTGTATAACTATTCATGTCTTGAAATTATGTGCAATTATTGTTAATGAAAAACCTATATGCTTGTTGTGTAACTATTTGAATTTCTATGTTAATATTCTATGTTGTTATTTTGAAATTGTGAATAAGAATTTTGTTAAAAACAAGTTAAGGAACACTTTGGATAGGAAAGACCTGGTACTTAAGCTGTCCTGTGACACATCTCTCTTTCCTGGAAGTCTACTCGGTGAGCTTTTAACCAAATTCTTATCAGACAAATTATATACTGTTAAATTATTTTGTATTATATTCAAATAGTATAATTTTTGTGATGGATGTGTTTGATGATATTGTATATGAATTTATGTATTTGATTTTGGTATGAGTATTGTGGAGAGATTTGGTAGTGGTATGTTATGAATTTATGCATTTGAATATAGTATGAGCCTCGGGGAGAGACTCTATAGTGACATGGTATTAGTGTACACATTGATGATGAGGGTCCTGATGGGAAAGTCATCTGATACTCTAATAACTCTCGAGTCTCAAGTAGAGAAGGATGAGTTATGTGGTGAGAGGGGTAGGAGGTCTTAGTCTATGTGTCGGTTTTGGACATAGGCGTTAAAGGACTAATCTTGTGGTGACAGATGGGATTGTATTTGGCCATGAATTTTTGTTGTATGTGGTGAGGAGGTCACCACAAGTGTACAACCACCCGAGAGTTCCATCAATGTTCTATCCGGATAATAAAGTCTAGTATAATCATTGGTGTTTGATATGAATTTTTATTGAAAATGAAGTATGTGTAATAAAAATGTTATACCTTATTTTAATATTCTCTCTCATGGTAGCTCACCCTTACTTTTTGTGTTTGTGCAGAAAAGTTATATTTTTGCGATGATCGTATAATGTGTATGTTATATGGGAGCAAATGAGGAAACGTCGTCTAATCCAGTTCAAGTGAAGATAGAGACAGAAGAACAGTCGATAAGAGTTCGAGTTATCTTTATGGATGGGAAGTTGAAATTTGAGTTTAAAAGGTGTAATTAGCATGAAATCCTTTATACTTCCTTATGGAAGATTGTGTAAATATTATAGTTCTCATATTATTTATATAAAGAAAAAAAAATTAGTGTGACATTATGGGATGTTACATCGCACCCTCTCGCTATGCGAATGCCCTATCAGAGAGCAACTTGCTCTGCCTGCTCGTTGTGGGAATATATTCGCTCAGCGAGTTTGCATAATCTGCAGCACGAAATTCTGCAGAATTATGCAACTCAAACCACAATTACCAATTCTAACTATTTTTCCCAACTTCTAACCATACTAATTCATGTTTTACATCTAATTAGACTTGACTAAGTGATTATAAACCTCCCTACCATTAATCTATAGTGTTTATGGATCAATTCCTACCTCAAAACTTAAGATTTAACAACCTATGGACCTAAATCCTATTCTACCACTTTTAACCTGTTTCTGATCAACTTAAATCCTCAACTCAGTCCTATTTGACTTACCAAAACTCTCCCCGCAAACCAATTGCACACCAAACCCCTAATGCTCATTTTCACTACTACACTTCATTCTAAATAATCCAAAATCAAAAGTAAGTCATTCTTACTCATCACCAAACATTCCTATAATAGATTTCTAACATCATAAACACCCAATAACAAAGGTAATATCATCCAAAGCAGGTTCACAAATCTCAGATCATCATTCCATACACAAAACCATCCATTTTTCGTCATATTTACTTACTCTGCAACATGATTTCACATAGAACAATTCAGAAATTATATTCTCAACCCCATACACAATCAAATTACAATTTAAAGACATTTCTAGCTTCCCTTACCTTGAATAAATTTGGACAACTCTACAGAAACCCTGACCTCTTGCTTATACCACAAGGAACATCTAGAAATACCTACAAATCACCGATTGTTGATAGAAAACAACTCTTAGAACCTAAATTGAGTTGGGAGTTGAAGAGAGGAACTATTAAACACATGAACAAAATCAATTGCATGCTTGACGTATGAGGAAAAGAGGGGAAACAACTTACCGGCTAGAATCAAGAAATTGATCGGTAAGTTGTGTAGCTCTCTACACCATGATCGTCTGGATACCTCCTGATCATCAAACCGATAGCCCAAACATGAGAAAATCTAGAAAGATGTGAGAGAAAGGTAAGAAAACAATGTTTTAGAGAGATAAAGTGTATTTAAATAATGAACCGAACTTTAGAAATTTCTATTTATATTATTAAGTTATTAAAAAAATTAAAAAAAGTTGTTTGTCTCATTATTTTAATAAACACCTATCTATTTTAATAGTTTATTTTCTAAGTCCTTACATATATTAATTAATTATAATATATCGATATTAACTCAATAACATATATTTGTATTATTTCATAATAAAAAGATAATAAATTTTATCAGATCGAGCCGCTTAGTATATATATTAAACCATATAAGAGCAATAACATCTTTAAAAATTACGAAACTATATTAAACTAAATAAAAATTAGATATCTATTAAATTTTTGATAAAAAATAAAAAACTTTGTTTTAGCTTTAAATTATCGACATTATGAATTGTTTAAAATGTAAATTATTAATTTATTGTTTCTCAAAGGTGGTTTTAATTTTTTAAATTACTTCAATAAAATACCAATATAAAATATTAAAATTAAAAGTAAGAAAAGAAAAAAATACCTAATCCCCTTGTATGAATGAATATGTATTTGGCGCCATAAAGCAGCACTCAGTGTTGTTACTTGGGAGGCAGAGTGTTAGAGGGGTGACCTATCAATGACGACCCATCCCATGGAAATCGACAGCGAAAGCGATGACCAGACAAACTCCGCCGGTGAAAATGACATACTTGCCGCAGACCTTACTTCCCTCGGCAAGGCCATTCCGTGGGTTGAAAAATACCGCCCTCAGTCTCTCGACGACGTCGCCGCTCACCGTGACATTGTTGATACCAGTAAGACTCTCTCTCTACCTTTTTTTATCTCTAGGGTTTATGATTCAAGCTGTTCGTCAGAAGCTCAATATTGGAATTTTCACCGTTGCAGTTTAGGTTAATTTTCTTATTTTGATTTGAGTTTTTTCCCTACTTGTCCTCATGTTAGGGTTTTAGGAATATGGAAGTGGTGGAATTGTAGTAGTTGGATTGTACAACTTGGTTAGCGAGGGAATGACATATATTGTTTTTATCTTTTTTTTTTTCATTTTTATTTTGGTTTAGTGAAAATTAGGAAATTAAAAGGAGCATGTAATTTTACATCTTATAATATATTTTCTTGGATTCATTGCTCATTGTTCTTGGTTTGATAATTTGCTGTGTAGTTGATAGGCTAACTACAGAGAACAGATTGCCGCATCTTTTATTGTATGGTCCTCCTGGAACGGGCAAAACATCAACCATTCTCGCTGTGGCACGCAAACTATATGGTCCACGCTTCCAAAATATGATTTTAGAGCTCAATGCATCAGATGACAGAGGAATTGAGGTCGTGAGGCAGCAGATTCAAGATTTTGCTAGCACTCAGAGCTTATCATTTGGGTTGTCTTCTCTCTCCTTTATCTCGTACATGTACACTTATTATATACATTTGTTTGGTGTCTTATGACTACAAAAATTGTTTTCTGTAGTTTGTGTTGTTGGTTTGTCTGATTTCATGTTGGCAGTTGAATTGATATTCTTTTTGCTTTTTGAGTTGATATTCTTTTCGATTTTGCAGCTTTAGTTAGAAATATAGTTCACTGTAGTTGAACTTCTGGTTAGAAAGCTTCAGAATTTATGGTTTGATTATACTCCCCGTGTTTCCCGTTCCTTGTTACTCATTTTCAGGGTTCTGCATTGCGGACTTCTACTTCCTATACTAGTCTATTGGTCAATTCAGAGGTTCTGGTGTTCTCCTTTGTTTTAGTTGGTTGTCCGGTCTTATATCTCCTGCAGATTTATTTCTCTAAAAGTCGTAGTTTAGGTGCTAAAATTGCTCCCATTCTTCTCATTATTATTTTCTATTCTGCAAGGTGCTGCTAAAATCCCTCACTTAGTAGGGCATAACTAGGGTTGTTATATTGCATAAAATTTCTATTCCCGATGCATATATTACCACATAAAACATTATAGGCAATACAAGGACATTTTATATAATTCTTTGTTGTTGATTTTAATTTTCAGTTGTAATGGTTCTGATGTTCAAAGACCTTTGCTACTGTGTTTTATTTTCTTTCCTTTTTTTTTTTTTTTTCTGTTGCTTGCTTATGCTGATGACATTTGATTTGGAAGCTAGAATGATGGACAAAAAAGTGTAACTAGACTTGAACATTTTTTTTTGCTTATCGTGCTGGAATTGTACCAAAACTGCAAGTTTGCCATAACTTACAATTTAAAACACTCTGTTCAGTGTTAAGTCCTCTGTAAAGCTCGTATTGTTGGATGAAGCAGATGCCATGACAAAGGATGCCCAATTTGCATTACGTAGAGGTGTGTGCTCATTTTTATACTCTATTGCAACATCAAGTGGTTTCATGAGTTATGCTGTCCTTATCTCCTTTTCATGCAGTGATTGAGAAATATACAAAAAGCACCAGGTTTGCTCTTATCTGTAATCATGTAAACAAGATTATTCCTGCACTTCAATCTAGATGCACTCGGTTTCGATTTGCCCCTCTTGACGCTGTCCATGTCACTGAAAGACTGAAACACGTTATTAAGGCTGAAGGGTATGCTTCCTGTTCTATATTATCTAGTCTGCCTGTAGTAGCTGGAGTCATGAACCCTTCTTTTTATCTTCTGACATCATCTGGAATATTTTTATAAAAATTTCTGTTGAATTATATAATTATATTCTCGAATATAGTTGGACACTTGTGCATGTGAATGCCAACGTAATGATCATTAATGAAGCAGATGAAGCTTTCATTGCTTATCTTGGGAACTTGGGTTTATTATATTCATATTTTAATATTATTCTATAATTTATCTTTTGAAAGTGGGTGATTGATAGTATTTCATGTGCTAAGTAAAACTCAGCTTCTTTTGAATATCAGTTTGTTTAGAGGGAAGGGGCTGGGAGGGGAGAAAATGCGCTACCCCTTCTACACATCCATTTGCATTCAGTTCATTATAGAAGGTTATTGTATTATGTCTTTTTTTGACTGTTAGTGATTACCCTATTTGTAACAGTTTCTTCTCTAAGACAGTTGTATCTTTTTTCTCTTCAGTTTTTTAGGTAAAAGGTCTGAATGTTCCAAACAGAAATTTGTAATCTTAAATGCAATACATAGTGAAATTTAGCTTGAACTTTTATGTTATATAAAAAAATGGTGGTTGTATTTTATGTGTTAATGTTAGTTTTGATGCTTAGATTCATTTGTATATAATGAAATACTCCATCAAAAGTAATATTATACACTCTAGTGAGTGCTGATAATTGGAGCATACGGACGGTCAAAGAGAAATAAAGAGCACATACAAGTCCTACTGTTTTAAACTTAATGAGTTACTTGTGTGTGCATCTCTCTGTAACTGTTTGTATAGTTCAACTGCAAGGGTTCGGATTGTTGAATAACTTCAATTCTTTTAGTTAGTTAGCATGGTCATTTAACGCAAACTATGTTTCAATTTAGATTTTTAAGTTGTTTAGGAGGTTGTAGGTAAGTTTTTGTAAGAAAAATTAAGCTGTAAATGCAGTAAACGGAATTATAATGTGCTAACTTTTGTGAAACTTGGTTGTACATGCTAATCTCCACTGATGCATCTCACATATGTGCCCTTGTTATTGGTTCATTGTATATATAATTTAATTATAAACATTTGTAATTTTGGATTCAATTTTTGACTTAATAACTTAAAATATGATGTTTGGCATTTTGTAATTTGACTAGGCTTGATGTTGAAGACGATGGCTTAGCAGCCCTTGTTCGGCTTAGCAATGGTGATATGAGAAAGGCTTTAAATATTCTTCAGGTAAATAGCCTTCGATTTTTTTACATACAAATCTAGCTCCGCTAGTCCTTTTATTTTGATGTTTATTCTTGTTCAAGTTAAGGATTAATTGTATTGATTACATAGAATCAAACTCCATTTTTTAAATGAGTTTATACGGTTTCTGTTCTTCCCTTCAACTGCTTTCAGTGTTGTACATATTGAGTTGTGTGTAGAAGTACACACTTATATTCACGAATGCTTACATGGAATCATATAGCAAAAGAAAGAAGGGGGAGGTTAGGGCCATAAATGGTGAAGTGTTGGCATAGTATTAATTTTGGCATCTTAGCTTAGATAATGTCTACTCATGCAACATGATCTCAACCATTATTAGGTCATCCTTAAATATTTATTCCCATGTTCACAATGTTCAATCCTTGGTGTGAGTAGGTTTGTTGTAATTCCACATTGACTATAAATATGATCAAATTATAATATGTAAGTGGAATCGAGCTTCACTTTTTAAGATGGTTTTATAAGATTGAGTTTGATTTGAAGTTCACTTTTTGAGAATATTTGTGGCGTATTCATTAATTTTCTTACCGATTTTTAATACTCATCCCAAATACTTAAACTTTGTGGACATTTGGGGCATGGGACCTCCTAATTTTTTCTTAAAATTTTGTTCTTGTTTCTTGCTGAAATTGCAATATATTTACTAATGTATGTTATCTTGCCCTTCCTTATTCAAGAAAAAGCCCTCTGATTCCAAAGTATAGGGTGAGAACTAACCTCATCACTTGATTCCTCAATTAGAACCATATTATCTGCAAAAGGAATGCATTTGGGGATAATCTTTTTGCGTGTCCTTAGTAGCGTAGCACATCAGATACTAGATTACATGAGCAAATCCCTGAGATTGAGGTTTGGTATAAAATCATCCTTATAGAGAAGTTTGTCTCGCCTATATGAGTTTTCACACTAGTAATTATCACGTCATACGTTACTTCTTTTAATCAAGTTAATAAAACCACATGTAAGTTTCTTGATTTGTTTTGGTACCTTTCTATCAATCCCTTTAGAAGATAAATAGCTTTTGTTGTGGAATTCTTGGCATATAAGGGCCATGTAAATATGTGCTTAACTGGTCCCGTTAGTCTACAATTTTCCACAAATATGTATGTACATGCGATGTACTGATTGTTTGTGCATGTGTTACCATGTAAGTTGTGTTTCTGCCAGTGTCAACTAAATTTATGAAAATGATAATTCCTTTTTTGGTAAAGCATGGCTTGTACTGGATGTTATGAGATTTTCCTATCATAGCTGTGGAAACTAATATAGTATGTAATTTCTTTGTATGTGATAGATGTTTTGCTTATTTATGAACTTGTAGTGTGGAAAGAAAAGGAAGGAAACATATAGTGTAATAGGGACTGTACTGAATGTGTATATAGAAAAGTAATTTTCTCAATTATTATTCTCATTTTCTTTTTTAGATCCAAATGGTGGTTAGCATTCTTAAATCTTGCTCACATGATTTTCCTTCATTCATCTTGTATCTAAGTGTCAAGGACAAGTACCAGTTTTTGATTAGTGTTATGAGTTGTTATATCTTTAGTTTTTTTTAACAATGAATTGCAAATGACATTCTGTTTTTAATATTTGTGCAGTCAACACATATGGCTACTCACCAGATAACAGAAGAAGATGTTTACCTGTGCACTGGAAATCCATTGCCCAAAGATATTGAGCAAATATCTTACTGGCTTCTAAACGAACAATTTGCAGATAGCTTTAAAAGTACCGAGTGACTTATTACCCTTCATTATTGTGTTTAATATTTGTAAGCCATTTATGATTTTTTGTTTGGTGATAATTTTAAACAGGAATAGATGAGATGAAGACCAGGAAAGGGTTGGCCCTGGTTGATATTATCAGAGAAGTGATCATGTGAGTCTTATGCACCATACTGACTGTCCAACATCCTGGCAACATTTTTTTCCATAATATTTTCACTTTATTATTGGTTACAGGTTTGTTTTTAAGATTAAGATGCCTTCAGCTGTTCGAGTACAATTGATGAATGATTTGGCAGACATAGAGTATGTATTTCTTCTCTACTAACATGCTATTCTCCTTGTGCCTTGCCTAATGAACAGATGTTAGTTACATTAAACAGTTCTCTAACGTTGTGAAAAATGTATGTACAACTATTTGAAAGGCTTTAATTGGATTTAGGCCAGGATAATCTATGTTTTAAAATCCCTATAATAGGTAACAAGTCAGTCTACAGGCCAACATTTTGCGAGAAGGAATTGGTTTATTTTTGTAAAGTGTAACCATTTCCATCTCCAATTACACACGGGGTTGCGAATAAGCATAGTAATGAAAGGAGAAAAAACAATTAGGCTAAATTTAACGTGGATAAAAGATCAGAATTTTTCTATCTCTTTTTTCCCATATCGTGGGAACTTGGATATTAGATCTCTTATAATATTTAACATAACCTAAGCAGATTTACCCTGTCCAGACTTTATATGCGAGGAGTGTTAAATAGTAAAAATCGTGTTGCTTGTAGTCTTATTATATTACGCACATCTTAGAATTGAAGAAAATAAGAGCTTCTAGTATTTGTACCCCCTATGCGTTATATATTTTGTACATCTAAGATATTGGTTTCCCTGATTGATGATCAATCCAAAATGCTTTTGTCATCTTCGTGCTGCTTGGTTCTTGTTCGATGGCAGTAGATCAATATATTATGGATCTCTAATAATTTACGGAAAGAGGAGCACTACTTATGCATTTTTATTTCTGCACAGTCTCATTTATTGGCTGAAATTCAATGCTTTTAATAGAGCTATCGCCCCTTCTATCCCTGTCCCCCGCCCTCTCCCTACCCATTTTATTCTATTTCCTCTCATGGTATTTTTGCAATATCCTCACTTTCCAGTGATTGTGGTTACCTAAAGATTGTCTATACCCAGGAATTTTGTTTATCTGATTAATCATTACGTATTAGAGTTGACATCATTGCATTATGGTTCGATACAAATGTAATATGAAAGTTTCAATTAACAATAATGGAATAAAGGAAAATGAGCTTGTATCTTCCTTCTGGTGTTTTTGAAATTATATTAGCTCTCATGATAACGGGAATGTAATTTCATTTCTTCCAGGTACAGATTAAGTTTTGGGTGCAACGATAAGCTTCAGCTTGGATCGGTCATTGCTTCTTTTACACGCGCTAGATCTGCACTGGTAGCTGCTGCCTCATAGCCTACTTCCGAATCCGGTCCACTGGGTGAAATTGCTTTTACAAACTATTAATTGGCTTGTTTGATTTCCGTAGCATTGTTCACCATTGAGAATGGGATTATCTTAATTTATGTGAAGTAATTATTCATCGGAGGACATCTAGTCTGTTTTAAATCTTACTTCCGTCATACTACTATTTTAGGCGACTCCATTAGGATTGAAAGATTAGATAAATTAGCTTTTTTGACATCAATGCAATGAAAACCCTTTGAATGTATTAAATTTTGGTGTGAAACTGGAGGGTTTATGTACCTTTTTCTGTGGGTGGATGTTCCGACACCAATAGAAGTTGGCATATCTTTGTGTTTATTGGTGAAAAGTACTGTAGAACAGGACCCAGAAGACGAATACAACCCATTATTTCTGCGGGTATTGTTTCTTTCAACCCCGTAATTTCAAAATAATGAATTTGCCCCTTTGGTTTTGTATTGACCATGATAATGGAGGTGTCAGACGTTCATGATTTATTTTAATTGTGTAATTTTTAAGTCTTTCAGAATAAGCTATCTTCATTATTAATTTGAGTTTCATATGTACAATTTTAAAGTATTTTGAAATAAGCAATCTAGAATAGTAATGAGTTTTATTGTAGTTAGATATTCTGTTATAAAAAGACTAATTAACAATTTTTGAAATGTAGAATCTAATGCAAACACCTAATCAGAACAATTTTGGATTATATATAATTTGAAATTGATTTGAAAATTTGAAATATTTTTACGCTTTCGAAATATATTGAGAAAGAAAGTTTCATCTGCATTATTGTAGTGTTCCATTGTGTTCACTTCATTATCTTCAGCTCTGGTTTTAAATTCCTTTCGTATTGATATTTTTCGTTGTCGTAGGATCTCTAATGATGTGTTTTCATCTTCGATTTTCACTTGCAATGGTTTGCCACTGGTGCTTTTGCAGGGAAAATTATTATTTTCAACCTATTTATACCGAGTTGACTAGCCTATAAAATGATGAATTTAAAACCTAACATAGCTGAGACCATTGCTTCCTGCACCCCATGTTTTATTGGGGCACTCCAAAGCCTTTGAAATACCCATTATACTCTTTAATTCTTTTTCCAAGAACGCTTCGTAGCCATTGCCGCCTAGCTTGCACTCCTCGCTTCCACCTTCGGAGACGTTTGCACTGTTTTGTGGTCTAGGAGGGTTTTCAGAGATTCTTAAATGGTAAGTTATTTGATAAAACATACATAATTATTTTCTAAGCTAAAATCAATAACAACATGATTAATTTGCAACTTAACTAAGTTTATATATGAACTTAGAAAAGTCTATAGACGGTAATTTTACAAGTGTTTAGTATTATTACAACATTATTTTATACAATCTAAACAAATAATTATTATCTGTGTACAAATGATTTTGGTTCTTCATTGATTATTTTGTTAGCTCATGCGTATAACGTCTTTTTAGCATAGCTGTGTTCTTTGTTATTGTACAAATTAAAGATATTTGGTTCTTTCCAATTCTAAAACTTGGAAATTGATAAAACCAACAACATTTCCTTGCGTAAGATAAAATATACTTTAATGATATTGATTTATTAGATTGCAAATTGGTTAAACTATTCATAGATGCTAGTTTAAAACTTAACATAACTTATGGTGAATCTATTTATGCTCCTATGTATATAGAAGATTAAAAATATTGTTTTACCACACATTTACTTGCAGTCTATCAATTATTACAGTACTTAAAAGTCCTTTATGTTAGCTAAATTCAAAGTGGAACATCTTTTTAGATACTAGGAAATCAATCATTGTTTTTTTTTCTTTTGTGTTTTACTTGATAATTCTCTTGTTCCTAAGAAGTCTCTCTCAAACAACACATTGTGCCTAGGTCTTAGCTGTACTCAAAATAATATCTTATTTTGAATGAAAGTAGTTCGGCTATAATAGCTATTCAAATATTTTGAAATTTCAATATTCACAGAACCGTATTTTTCTGTAACAATAAATTTATCATTCACTTTACTTTTAACACCAGTCACTTTCAGTAATGTATTATTAAACATCATATAACTGGTAAATTTACAAAGATCATTACTTTTACTATTTTCTTGAACTTTAATCAAATAAATTGATAATTATAAATATTTATTATTTTTTCAAGTATAATTATATATAATCAATTGTTCTATCTTTTATTGTTTAAGTCTATTATTACTAAGTTGCGATTATGTATAACTACCAACCTTCATAATAGTAATGTAATGATTTACATTTCTTAAGTGAAATAAAGGGGTTTAATGAACTAAAGTGTCCATCCAACAAAATAAAATTCAGCATAGCATTTGAGACCGCAAATACAAATGTTGAATACGTATAAAGAGTTCACTCTAATATTATAATCACGAAGAAGGAATTAAATAATTGAATTTTGGAGGGAGAAAAGAAAAAGGACGTTTCCTTCGTTTGGTCTCAGAGTTAGCTGATAACACGTAGTTTTGAACTGGAAGATTGGGATCTAGACGAATATCCATTATGCTACTTTTTTTTTTATTATTGTAAGAAAAATATTGCTTATTGGAGTTAAATAATAGATAAAAATTTGTTCTATACACTTTTTAACAATGACTTTGATATCATGTTAGGAGTGGACTTTAAGTCTAACTTAACTTTACAAAACCGGCTGATAAGGTGAGGTATTATATATCATAAATTGGCCTTATCTCTATCGATATGGACCTTCCAACACATCCTCTTCACGCCGAGATATAGACATCTCGTGTATGATAATAGAAATTGGATGGTCCGATAATGACTCGACAACGAATGGAAACATAAATGCTCACTTAGAACTCGTTAGAATAGATTTAAACCTAACTCAAAATCCCACAAAACCAGTTTATAAAATAAAATTTACTTCCACTTAATATAAAAAATATACAAGACAGAATAAAAATCTTACATCGACTAAAAGTAAAACTAAATTAAAATATATAAATAAATATAAATCTTATTTTATAAAATTAAATTAGATTTTAACACCATACAGAATATTAATATATAACATATCATTCAGAACACAAACGTTAGTATAAAGGTTGTTTCGTGGGGTAGTAAGATACCTAACAAAAACACTTCTGTTGTCCTAAATATATCTTGTTATCATTTCTCCACCGAATTTTGGATTTTAATCTAAGATTGCTTCCTTCTCCATCACTCGTATTCTTCGATTTGTTTAACGGGTTGGTCAATTTCCACTAGCTTTAACGATTTTTTTTATTTTTTTGTCACATAATTGACTATTGCTAAGAGCTTTAAATGGATATATAAGAATTAAAAACCAAAACTATGGGTTAACAAATGAACCTAATCTCATATACCAATCAATTCTGACTCTGAAAATCATTATTAGTTTTGCATACCACAATAAATTCTGATTGACATTACTGTCTACGAAACACAGCTACATCATTCCAAGTGTGAAAAGATTATTAATTCAGTCAAATACGCACACGTGTCCTGAGTAATTGTGGCGGTTGATATATACATTTTTGTTTGTTATAATTTAACAACGTAATACAACGTGAATAACACAGGTCAAATGAATTATAACATGTCTTTTTCAATCATAATTCAGTCGCTCTTTTTACATTCAGTTCACTCTATAATTTCTTCTATCTAACACTCTCAAATATTCATTCACTGCTTCAAAAATTATGTCGGTTCGGTTAGAACCACGTCATTATAATCTTTAGGTCAGAATTCAAATTACAGTCCACAGTATTGGAAAGAATGGGCTTAAGAGCCCAATTTTATTTTTGGGCCAATCCGGTTATATATGTCTACCTTACATAAAATTTGTTAATATTACTCTTTAATTAAAATTGACGTTGCAGTTCAGTAATGATCACTTTTACCGCAGTAACATAAATGAAATATTGGTTTCCAACAGCATATATAAGTTTCTTGATGTAAAAATTGAAAGAAATGATTTTGATGAATATAGGTATTTAATGTAAGTTCAACACTTGTGGTTGGTAAGGATAACGCACGCCCTTTCGACCATTTTTTCTCATCAAAGAGAGTTCTGGAACATTGAATAAGAAATAAATGTCACATTCGCCTTCATAAAAAAACTATAACTCCCACACATGGATTACCTCATCCTGCATTTAAAACTTCACATTGCGACCAATTCTCATATAAATATTTAACAAAAATTAAGTAGAAGGAAGGAATAATGTAATGGAGCAGGAGAAAGTGTATTAGTATATTTGATCAACGATAACTAAACTCCTTTTAGACTATTAATTACATTAGTACATTGAAATATAATAATATTGAGAAGTAAACAGACTGATATCACTGCACTGAATTTAAAAAGACACGCCTAGCTAGGTACTACTTAATTAGATTTAACACATATACTAATACTAATACTAAATATATATAAATTAGAAGGACCGAATTGAAATTCTATCACATTTGTTTTTTTGGTGAGAAAAAGAGAGCTTCTATCACATGACAACAACCTGTAGTGTACCTATCTACGTTCTACAACAGCTGTACACATGCTACTACTAGAGACAGCTCCATCATGCGCCGTTCGATTGTCTTCATCGCGTACCAGCATACAGACGGTGGACCCAACACATGCGTTACCTTCCACCTCCGAACTTTTTTAGATCTTTCTCTGCCCAAGCCTCAACTCATCAATTATCGTCTGCGAGCTCGCACAGGCACACTCATGGACCTTCAGTCTCGTGCTGCCGTGCAATGCGAATGTGTGGTGCTGTGTGTGGCCGTGGGCGTCGAAGGAATATTGTGGGGGGTGTGAAAATCAAAAGGGCTTGGGCCAGTACATGAACATGTCCTGCAGCGGTGACATCTGATTATTATTATTATTATTATTGGTGTTATTGTTATTGCTCGCGAATTGGGTGAAGCCGTTGCTCAGAGTGGTATCCATGTAGAATGGAAACTCCAGGCTCTTCTCCCACTCGTTCCACTTCGGCTCGCTCTGCACCTCGCTCGCGAATTCCGGCGAAACCACCTGCTCTGAACAGCTCGAGTCCGTGTGCAGCTTCGGGATTGAATCCGACGGATCGAAGTACATGTAGTCCGTCATCGCCGGCGCCGGCGGAAGAACTCCTCCGCTTTTCAGAATCTCCGGCTTCTTCTCTTCGATCTCCGGGGATTCGATTCTCCGGGTCAGAACTGGATCACTGCTCGGTTGTAATTTCTCGATCGTGCCCTTCTTGTTGTAGATACGGCACAGCACCCAATCATCCAACTGCAGAATCAGAACCGTGAGATTAGTTTCCATTATTTTATTTATTAAAATAAATGTAAATTTAATTTATGATGCAGTGAGAGAGATAAGAAGGGATAATTTCCATAAAGGGAAAGTGATAATTGGGATTGGAGGAAGATTTTTTGTTTTTGAGGGTTTTGGGTGTGATGTTAAGTTTTGGGCCCAAATAAATCAGCCCACACCACATGCGGTTAAGTCTTCAACTAGTGAAGGTTCCGCTTGGTTGTCATCACATGATAAAGGTGGGGGATAACATATTAGGACCATAGATTTTGCATGGTTTCCACCAAAATCCTGGACTTATCCTTGGGAATTATTATCATCATTATCATCCTCAGCTTCATGAAAAGTCAGTGGGACCGTCCAGGGGATAAACTCGTAATTTAATACAATTACTCTTGAACTGGGAAGGGATTATGTAAGTGCGGTGCATATACCCTTAGGCTGTTCTTTTTGCGAACGGATCGATCTACATCAGCCAGACGATACTCGTGCATGATCCAATTGCTTTTGTCCCCTTTCGGAGCTTTCCCAGCGTAAAACACCAAAGCTTTCTTGATCCCAACCGCTTTCGGGTGACCAATGGGCTTATCCGCCCCGGTTGCCTTCCAGTAACCGGTTCCCGCCGCCCGGTTCGGCCTCGAACCGTTTGGGTACTTCCGGTCCCGTGGTGAAAAGAAGTACCACTCTTTCTCTCCATAAGAAGCCAATCCTGAAAATAGAAAAGTTGCATTTGAAATTATATAATCAGTTCACTTGAAAATTAAACAAACATAAAATTGAAACGAAGAAGATTGCATTAATTACCAGGAAGGTCCCAAGGGTCGTATTTGTAGAGGTCGATTTCGGCGATGATGGGAACGGCGATGGGCTGCGAGGCGCATTTGCGGCAGAGATAGTGCATGACGAGCTCCTCGTCCGTTGGATGGAATCTGAAGCCTGGAGGCAATTGAAGCTCCGATGCCATCTTTTTTGAAAGAAGATTATTTCTCCTCTGAGAGATCTCTGATTAATTTCTGAAACTAATGAATATTGGTTCTCCCAATATCCCTCTCCACTTCAAGACTAAGACCAACTATGGTGGCGGCGCTTGAAACTTATTACATAAGGGAGAGACGTTTATTTATAGGCGATTTGGGAACACGTGGCGTCAGGAGCCAGCAGTTTCTAGAATACACATGGGCGATAACGTTTAGGCAGTGGGCCTTTGATTTTCCATCCACTTTATTTTTCTACTTTTTATTTTTATTTTTATTCTATTCTATTCTTACATATGACACTTGTCCTATTTAGTTTTTATTTTACTTCTTACCATGGTATTATTTGTTTAATCTATTTTCAAATTAATAATGCTCCGCCATTAGGTTAGGTGACGATTTTAAAATATAAATACTAGTATTATTATATAAGTTAAGAGCAAGGTTAGGGTGAAAATGGCCGTCATTATCTGTTTATATTTTTAAAAGTTGTGATATGTATATTTCCTTTTATTTTGTATTGTGTTCTGATTCCTTTTACATCTCCTTTTATTTTCCGGTGTTCTTTTTATGCCTTTATTGAAGGTCTATTTCAGTGGGAGTTTTTTAAAAATAAAAAATAAAATAAAGAAGGTGGGTGATGGGTAAGCGGACACGTGTCGTGCTCTCAACTGTGGTGCGCGCGTGTCGAGAGCCCACACGAGGTGATTTTGTCACTGCTTACGACACTGGTTTTGGAGCGAAGCGTGGGCTAGTCGGTGGGGGCCCACGGCGTCGATGGTGTTGCATGGAATCGGCGCGTTAATTTGACTTTTGCTGCAGAAATTGGACAGTGGATGAAGGGTACACGTGTCCCGCATATGTTCATTTGCGTTGGATCACCATCTCGCGTGATTTATGATTTGTAGCTTTGTAGCTTTTCTTCTACGACATAAGGCCCCACCTCACCGCGTAATCTCTACCACCTCTTCCACATTCCTTTTTCTTTTCTATTTTTTTCCCTCCTTTATCTTTCAGTTTTCACCTCCTCCAACTTTTACCTTCTTTTTCAATAAATATCACCCACATCTATTTTAAATTTACTATATATACTTATATTCAATCAAATAGTAAACAGTTAACAAAAACAACATTTCTTTACCTTTTTAGAAAATATTTATTACTATATTGTGTGCTGAGGTATTAATTTATATATGATTTTTTATGAAATGTTCAAATAACTTATACAAAGTTTTTTTCGGTTCATTAAATAATTTATATACTCGTCTATACTTAACCTATTTTAATCATTTTATTAACGAAGTTTATCATAATATTATTTAAAAAGAATTCTTACGAGATACGAGGTAACTGAACACGTTAGATTATTCAAATAATTTATTTATGTTGCTTTCTAATACGACATTTTAGGATGTATATGATACATGTTTGATAATTTTTTGAAAGTTGTGCATAATCATAATTTTTTGTATTCTAATACATGTTTTAATGGGCAGAAGATATGCAGTCATCCTTCAAATCATAATTGGATTTTTCTGTTTAAGTCATAATTTGGTGTACATAATATGACAGGGTTTATCAAGGTTTTTGGATTCGTCTTAATCTTTGTAGAAGGAATTTAACAAGATATCAGAATGACCATGGATAAGACTGTCTTGCTATGTAAAAATACAAGGTCACTTGATTGTGGGTTGATAATGATGTTAAGGTTCATTAGACCATGTAGATTTTAGTCAGAGCTTTCTAGGTAGGTTAAATAGTATTAAAGATCTTACATTAAATAACATTTTATAATAAATAAAATAGAAAAATAAATATTAATAATTGAACTTTAAATTTAATTTAATTTCATAAAATCACTATGTCAATTTAATGCATTCGCAAAGATAAGGGTGTGACCCTCTATTGATTTTGATAATTCCAATAAGGAGTACATGAAATTTACTTTGAAATGAATTGTTATTTGAAGGTGGTAAATTAAATCACTATGTCAAACGGTTACCAAATCTTAATTTTTAATGAGCAATTAAAAGTTAATTAACATGAAAAATATATGAACTTTTTTTTTTCGAAGTTGTTTTTTTGAATGTTACTCTCCTAAAATCTTGCTAATTAGAAATTTATTACTTAATAAAGAGATATTGACTACTGTGTTGATCATTAATAAGATAAAGATAAAGTGAATGAGTGAAAGTTCTTAAAAAGGTCAAATTACATTAGATGGGAGAAACATTAAAAAGTCGCAGTCAATTTCCATCATGTTTTATTTGTGAATTGTATGAAATACATATGCTATTTGCCCTCCTTGGTGAGACTTAAATCTTTTAAACTTTTTATCCAACTTGTATAAGTGTTGAATTGTATTTTAAAATAATATCCCATGTGTTATTAAATAATAATATATTAATTATTTATTTTTATTGTATATATCTGGTTCAAATATACTAAACGATACCGGTTAACAATGATCTATTACTAAATATCTAATTTTATTATAATTTTTAATAATCATTAATATCTTTTAATAACATGTTTTTAACATGATATTATTATTTAAGTCACATAAAAATATTTTGAAATTCATATTTATTATTTTATACATAAAAAAAATTATTCTCTTACTTAAACGTCTCTTTTATATCTATCTATCTATCTATCTATCTATCTATATCTATATATATATTTCACTATTTTTCAAGTTAAGATTCAACCATCCAATTACATTTTACACCTATCCAAAAGTCATTATCTATATTTATCTAAGAACACCAATAATCTTAAATGATATGCAAAACAAAGTCACAATCAACAGCCAACAATATCAGAGATAATTATGTAAAGTAAATTGGTTTCAAGCAATTATAAGTTATTTTCATGAGGAAATGATAAAAAAGAAAAAGGTAAAGTTGAATGAAATCTGGATGATGACTCATATGTGGTATTTTCCACATGTGTGAATGGTAAATTTAAGCAGCATTAAATGCTCAGAGATGCAGGTTTGATTTGAATTTCGAACATTGAATGCAGAGAGTTGATTACACGTGTGGTGGTCAAATTATAAAGTGGAAGTTACCTAGCAAGTACCCTACTGGAAGACTATTATATTTTGTTTTTTTTTTGTGTTAAATATGTTTTTTTTTTTAATTTTAAGTAAAAATTGAAATTAGTTTTAAAATTTTGGTTTAATTTAGTCTTCAAATTTTAGAAATTTATAAATTTAATTTTTTTAATAAAATTTTGTTAATTTTGTTTATTGTTTCAAACATGTTTCTCAGTTAACACCGAAGCTAAAATGTGTCAAAGAGAGTAAACAACCAAATGTTATTATGAAACGTGTTTGAAACATCAAATAAATCTAAACAAATTTAGTTAAAATGACTAAATACATACATTTCTAAAGTTGGAAGACTAAATTAGATTAAAGCTTTGAAGAGGAACTAATTTCAATTTTCATGTACCAAAATCATATTTAACTGTTTATTTTTTTCCTAATTAATTATTTTATAATTTGTTGTTGAAAGTTAAAAAATAAAGAAAAGAAAGATGATAAGCATGGATGGTATGTGAGGCTTAGGATACATAGTTGGATGAGTGGATGTAGGTGAATGTCATGCCGTTTCCTTCACTTTCGGTGTTCGGTGCTTTGTATTTTACCACTCTGCCCTTCACAAATCCAATGCTACCAATGTTTCATGGTCCACATACTCGAGCTTCACATTTCACTCATTTTCTATACAGCTACAACAACAATACAGTATTCTACTTTTATAATATATTGTATCCTCAACAACAATAAAATAATAGTATAAATAAAAACAATGTCATAATAATCTTAATCACATTGAATATAAAAAAAAGAAAAAAATGAATACCCCTGTCAATTAGATGTTAGACTGTATAATGTGAAAGTCATAGTCAATATTTTAATAGTCAATGTCATAAATTGCACGCTTGAATTGAAATTGTTAAATTTTTTTATAAGATTAAGACTGAGATGTTTCTATTAATTAATAGAAAATACAATTATAATAACTGTTTTTAAAATGACCAAATGTATATTAACTTCACTAATATTTGCCTTGTACTATAACAATTTTTAATGTTGGGCCATTAACATTGGTAATATTTAATAAGTAAGAATTGTTAATTTTAGAGTTAGTTGAATATTTCAAGTCTGTTGATATTTAAATTTTAAAATTTATTGGATGGTACAAGTTTCCTCTAACTTAAACTTTAGAACTTTAAAGAAATAATTTTAAAAAATATTGCTATTATAAATTACTATCTTAATATATAAGATAAACTACTTCAAAAATAGATTATTTGTTTTGAAATTTAATAATTGTGTACCGTATAAATCAATCAGATGAGTCAACTGTTTAAAACACTAATTCCTATGATTCTTAAAATAATGTTATCGAATAGTTGTCAAATCAGTATTTTATAGATTAAAAATGTCACAAGTTGATTAAAAATGTTAAAACATGTTTATGAGATATCGAGCTGTGACTTAGTCAATATTAATAAAAACTTATTTAATAACCTATAAATAAAAAGACAATATAATATAAAAAGATAGGTATTAAATTTATTAAACATTTAACCATTATAACTAATCAGTATAATTAAAAACTAACTTCAATTTTAAAATATTATCCACAAACTCAAATTTAAAACTTAAAAGAAAAAATTCACATAAAACATTCAAAAAGATAAACTAATGATATTAAGAAAAATGATATAAAATGTGAAAATATAGCTCTCAATCCTGTATAAAAAAATATCTTAATATTAATATATATATATATATATATATATATATATATATATATAATACTAATTTTGTACTTTTAGTCTATTAATATAGACTAGTTCAAAAATAGATTATTTCTTTCAAAGTGTAATTGTACTTAATATTAATTGTAATACAAGTATAATACCTTTAGTGTATTAAAGAGAAAGTTTGAAGTACCCTCTATAAGTATATATTTTCGAATCATAATTTATTTTTACTTTTTGTTTTCCACTATTGGTTGAAAACCATCAACTAAACATAACCTCACGTTTAGTTTAAACATAATGTAAAACCAGTATACATTTTAACAGAAAAATATGAAACAATACATCATATAAATTATTAGATTAATAAATACATTATCCAAATGCAACTTTAAAATATTTATAATAATACTTTACTGTTTTTCTAAAATACTTTTTACAAATATATAAGACCTACATGCTCTTGGTCTCCCAATTTATTTATACATATAAATTAGTATATCAAAATATATATATATATATATATATATATATATATCATTTCTTATAATATAATATATAGAGTCGATCACTTACTTTCAAACGAGTATTCGTTCAAAACTTGTTATTTCAAATTATTTCCTGTTCGTTAATAAGAGTATCTGTATTAACTATTAAAATCAGTTTAATTAAAACATAGATAAAATAAATAAGAATAATAATTGTATTGTATAGATACTCATCATTAGGCAAATAAGTCATTAATAACTCAGTAATCAATCGATAAATATTATTACGTAAAATTATTCACTTGAACGTCATAATGCTTTTGAAAAATACTTTCCACACAACAATTTGATCAAGAAAAAAAAAGCAAATAACACAATTTAAATAATAAAAATTTATTAGAAAGCCTATAGAATATTTTAAGTAAGAGATCTACTTCCAATCGAAACAATAACAAATGTGTAACTTACTATTTTATTTAATCTTTATTTATAATTTTTCTAAAAAACTTTTAATTAAAGTCGATATGACCCAACTTCATTAAAATTAATTAAAGACTAAATCATAATATTTTTTATGTCAAGCCCTTTAGTCTTTACCATTGGAAATTTTTAGTTAAAATAACGTTTGAGTTTGATTGAGTGAATAGTTAACCTTTCGATTTATCGACTTCTCACTGTACACTCTTATCCATTCTTCAGGAACTCAAAATATATTACTGGTGAAAATTGTCACCTTAACAAACAAAAAATAAATTTCTTAATATCTATTTTTCACAGCTGTCCGCAGTTTATTTTGAATTTATGATTCTCTTTCTGGTCCAGGGAATTTAATTTATCCTTATCTGAAGAAGTAGCTGACACTTCAATGACGTTTTCAATCAAACATATGGAATGTGTTTTTCCATTGCTATATAATTTTGATTTCTTTCATACTAAACCAAATATAATAAAACAATTTGTCGAATTTTTTTACCGTTTTATAAACATGATCATGTTAATTAGTCATTATATATGTATAGGATTATAATTCTTAAATACCTCTTATCAAATCTTTAAAATAAATACAAAACATTCTACTATCAATTACATTATTACTCATCATTAAAAATAAATAAATATATATAACTAATATTTATATTTCACTTTAAAACTCTTTTAAAATATTTTCTTTTGGGAAATTACACTTAGATGTTTTGAAAATAAGTAAATTAAATTAAATAGAAAATAAATTTCTTATCTTTTCTTTACTTTATTTTCATTGAAATTTTTATTTTAAATATTATATATATTTTCAAATAATATGTGTAAGAACTTAAAAAATAGAGTATTAGAGTTGTTAAGGTATTTTAAATAATGAAATCGAATATTTTATTTTAAAATAATTTAATAATATAAATAAAAAATTTTAAACTCGTCTCGTTATCTAAAACACTGTCTATCTTTCTAAAATTCTTTCTCTCTGATTTCTCTCACATCTCTATACGATTTATCATCCCTTGATCATCTGTTTGATGATTAGGAAGTTCCTAGGAAATCAAAGTTTAGTTATCTCCACATCTACCCGATCAATTTCAAGAATAGAGCAAGTAAGTTTCTACCCCTATTTCTGTCCATTCTCAATTTGTGATTCTGTCCGATAATCACCCCTTGCATGTAGTATATATGTTTCTCCCTTGATTCTTTGGTAAACCAAGCTCCTAAGAACACTTTTTGTTTCCAATTCTGTGTTTCATAGGTTCCTCTACAAATTTCTTGTGTTTCAAGCAATTGAAGGAACGTCCTTAGAGTCGGGTAGTTTCTTATAAGGCAAGGGAAATTAGAATTCATGGTTTAGTTTGTGTCTGTAATATAAATTTGGTATCTCTATGAATTATATATGATTTTGAGAAATTGGTATGACCATGGCGGTGTACTTATGAGCTTGGGCTAAATTTCAGTTATTTTCCTAAGTTATAAATAGATTTGCACGAACCATAGCAGCTATCTTTTGGCAGAAGAAGACGCAAAAACACCCTTTCTCACCCCTTGGAGGCAGATTTTGGATGTGAAAGCTCCAACCTAAAATTCTAGGGTTTATCTTTCCATTATCTTCATTCTTTTCATCTAGTTCACCATGACAATGGTGAACTAAACCCTTTTGTTTTTGGGAAAAACGATGTAGTCTTTTGAAACTCTCATATATCGAATTGTTCTTCATTTATATGCTTGATTTCATTATTTGTTAGTGTATTTCCTCCATTGTAATTCATGCGTTGAGATAAGACATTATTCAATTGCATGCTCTTTGATTATTTGTATGGACACGTATGGGTAGTCTAGATCTGGGGAGATCTCTTGGGAGCAATATTACCTAGACATGGGAATAGGAGACCCAATTGTTTTAAGCTTCTGCGCACGTTAAAATAATGCACAAATAATTACTAGGAAAACTAGACATAGTAAATTAGTAATTAGGAGTAGACTCTCTTCACCAAGACATTGAGATTAGGGTAATTTAGAAAGTTGCATTAACAATAATGAAAGAGTAGAATTATTAAAGATATGAGGGTGGATTAGGAGGTTTCGTAAACCCCAAAAACATCATTCATCCATATTACATTCAACTGTCAGTTGATCAACCATTTTGCATGCATATTTCAATTTTCGTTATTTGCATATAAAAACCCTAATTGTCGTTTCATCAAGTCTTAAGAAATCAAATCACATGAAAGTTTAGGCCTAAGAGTCCTTTGGGAGACGATACTCGGTCTTACCGTTTTATTACTATTTTATACGATCTGATACACTT
Organism: Vigna radiata var. radiata; assembly: GCF_000741045.1. Classification (NCBI taxonomy): domain Eukaryota; kingdom Viridiplantae; phylum Streptophyta; class Magnoliopsida; order Fabales; family Fabaceae; genus Vigna; species Vigna radiata. The sequence continues at coordinate 13,410,338 of NC_028355.1, forward strand.
GTTAAACCCTTAACAATGGCCAGTTTTTTAAACCATTGTCACATCACTCCTGTCACGTCAGCGTCATCTTCCCCACAACACAAACAAACCAATATGCTTCAATGAACTAGAATCCAAAAAAAGACTCAAAACCTAGTTCGAAAACCCTATCCCCAAATTGTAAAAATCGAAAGCAATCACAGAAATTCCTAACAAGTGACAATCACCAGGGTCTTTTTTTTTTTTTTGCTCAACAAACCAATTTGCATCAATGAATTAGAATCCAAAAAAAAGACTCAAAACCCAGTTCGAAAACCCTAGCCCCTAATTTGCAAAAATAAATTGCAAGCACAGAACCCTGAAACGTGAATCAAAACGCAGAGAAAACACAAAACGCGAGCACATGAACCCTGCGAATCTGCCACCAGTCACGTCGGGTCGCACTACCGTGAAGACGTCATCAACCCAGAAACTCAGTCCATGGAAATGTGTGGCACGAACACTCGCGTCGTGGAGGCCTTGTTGTCGTGATATCGTTGTGCATGAAGAGGGAGGTTGAGCCTGGGCCGCCGGGACTCATATCTCCTCTATCAAAACTACTGGAGCGGAATTGTTAGCGTGGAATAACAAACCAAGAGAGGGGGGTGAATTGGTTATATTTCTTTATCGTGCCTTTAAATTATTTTTCTCACTTTTACTTACTAAGCGGATAATTAAAATAAATAATCAGAGTATGGAAGAGAGAAAAATTGCACANATGATTTTATCNTGGTTCANATCACAAAGATCCNACGTCTANTCGCTTATCTCAAAAACAAGATAAACCTTTTCCACTAATCACAAAACAATTACAAGTAATAATCACACAGAAAATTAGTTTGTAAGAGTTTAGAAAACCACCTCTCTTGAAACCACAAGAGATGAACTTACACCGCCTTTGAGTCTTCACAAAGGATGACCACCTCCTTCGAATGTTTCACGAAGGATGATACTCTTCCAACTACCTCCTCAGTTGCACCAAGGATGAACCAGCTATTTCTCTGTCACCGTAGTAGCACTTCACAACTTTGCAGATAAGAGTTTCTTTAGCTTCAGCAACAACACATTGTTCTCAATGATTTCAGATGTTTAGAGCGCAAGGGAAGAGTTGATTCTGGTAGAAACAGTGAGCCAATTTATAGACTCAAGCCAGTGCTCTTCCATTCTTCGAAACTGGCCATTTTAACGCATTTAATCGATTAATATTAGTGTTAATCGATTAAAATGAGTACAACGACTAGTTTTTCAAATCTAAAACCCCTAACGGCTAGTTTTAATCGATTATTCTTAATTTTATAATCGATTAGCTAATTGATTAAATCAGGAATTAATCGATTATTCCAGAGCCATTTGGGTTTGCAGTGCCAACTTCGTTTTAATCGATTAAAACTTGGTTTAATCGATTAAAACAACTTGTGTTTGATTCTAAACANTGAATAATTACATATAGAGTACATGAATCAAATCCTATTACATATCTACTTAACAACACATCAAATATGATTATTACAAAAGCTTTCAATAGTAATGGATCTTCAAATAGTCTTCTTGGATCTTGTATTGTGCAAATCTGTACATCATCAAAACTCCATCTTTAATTTTTTTTGCTAACATCCTCCCTAAAAAAACCCAACCCAGACCAGAGCAAAGGTAGAAGAAAGGTGTTTTCCCCTTCCTGCGAAGCCGCAATGGTACCAAGAAAAAAGAGAGAAGAAGAATGATTATCTGTAAAGCGAATCACAGAAACAAAGAGCACGAAAAACTCCCTCCCTAGCCACAAAATGCATACTCCAAGAAGAAACAGAACAAAGAAAAGGAAGGGAGCCTCCCTCTTGTGAGGCGGCTTTAACCAGAGTGAAGGAAGAGGAGGAGACTATGTCCGAAGAAGAACACAGAGCTGGGTTTTGTTCGAGAAATAAGAACAAATGATAATTGGGGAAAAACAAGTATAATTAGGGTTCTGCAGAGAATTTTTCTTTTGGAAAGAAATAAATTAAAATGGGGTTTGTGTTGTTGGGGAAGATGAAGTTGACGTGGCAAAGTGATGTGGAAATAGTTTCAGAAAACTGGCCACATCGACGTCCGAGCTCATAAAAAACTTAACCCGTTAAACCAATTTAACGGCAGAGGTTTAATTGACTCAAATTTTCATTTTTAAGACTAAAATAGAAATTCTAATAAAACAGGAATCAGACTAAAAAAAACCCACAAAAATAGAGACAACTAAAAAGTTTAACCTATTTTTAACTACTAAACATATAATATATCTTACTTAGAATTTTACTCACACAAACTATACACTTTATCATATTCATTACCTTAAATGGTATATATATATATTTAACTATATTACAAGCATTATCACAAACATTTCAAAATTCATCACCACCCATATTATCAAAGTATTCTAAAAAAAAGAAAAAACAATCCCTACACAAAAATTAATATTGTGACCCACTAAGATTCAAAGTTAAGATAATCTATCGTAAAAACGCTGTTAATAATATAACTAGATTTCCTTATTTTTATAACTCACTTAATCGAGTTTAAACTCTGAATTTTACTACTCTAAACAAAAACAAAAAGGTTAAATTTATGCATAAAGTAATTTGGTGAACAATTTTACTTTATTTTGTTTTGTTATTACTTTAATGAATCAAGTATAATCTTGTTTTTATTGCTTTTGTTTACATCTATTTACATTAATAATTTTTTAAAAGATCAACTCATATTTATGTTATTTAACAACTATTACAGGTAGAGATGAACCTTGCATGACAATAAAAGAAGCTAAAGATTGTTAAGCAAAGGAAATGAAATATTTATAGTCATTATTGGCTTTTTATCTTTGAGGAAACGTGTAATCAAGAGTCCAAATAAAGTGATAAAGAATATGTGCTAAAAATTCTTTTAAGAGACTCGTGTTAAATCTATGGTTCATGTTTGGCTTAAATGATTGTATATATGAACCAAAATATGCAAATATTTTATATAAATTGACAAAGAAGATTATAAAAAATAGTTTTTTTTTTTGAAAAAAAAAATAAACTGAAAAACTTTACAGAGACCAAAGAAAGTCTGTCACAACATGACAAGTTGTTGAAGTGGAAATTAATGTTTTGATGAAGAAATTTAAATATTAAAGAATAGTTTTTTCAGACGTCTATACCTAATGTTATGATGCCGTAATATATAATTAGTTAATGAAATAGACTTTTATTATTAACCTTCACCATTGTTAGGATTAATATATAGTTATTGAAAATTAACGTGTTCTAAAAACAAATGTACAAAATAAAATAATTCAAAGACTATAATAATAATGGTACATCTTATTTTTTTATGAACTAATTTGAATATTTAATAATTAAATAATTTTAATATAGAAAGGACATAAACTTGTATGAACTGTATGAGTGAATATGATGTAGTTTCGTTTCAAAATGCAGAATATCCATTTTCTGATGGATAATACAAAATATTCACACACTCAATATCTTTCCACTACTAATAAAAAGAATAAATGTTTGTTTTTACTATTTTCTTCTTCGTCTTCCTCTTATGTTATTCTCAATCAGAGGATTGTTCACTTGTATATAAATTATACTGTAAATAATTAAATAATATTATTTTCAAAATAAAATTTACGGTATAGTTAACGGAAGATAATTTGAGTTTTTTTTTTCCATTAAAAATTCAAACCAACCGTATGCTTTATTTCCAGTAAATATAAAATAGAGTTGTTTCTACCCGGTTTAATAAGTATTATCTACAACAAGAAGATTTAAATTTTTTTAATTATGTAGCAGTAAAAATCTAGGTTAATGAGATAATATTTAAGAATAATAATTAATATTAACATTTTAATATTATGGTTATTATTTATAATAGAATATTATTATGTTATTATTAACAATTTTGTATTATATAATTGAAATAAATACTTTTTGAATGATAACTGTGACACCTGAAAGTGATTGCCGGTGCTAGAGGCACGGATAAGGAGCGACTCCTGGCAAACTTTCAGTGGAAGAGACACATAGACAAATCGAACATACACCAGAATGAGAGAGATCCAGAGACTGTATAGCTATGAGACTATACGGTTGAAGGATAACTTAAAGGAATTGATTTGGCTACTCATATCACCAAAATGCATTTGTTTTTCGGTAGCCTAACCCATAAGAACTCCATGGTTAAGGGTACTTACCCTGAAGTAATTTTGGGATGGGCGACCTTCCGAAAAGTTTGTCCAAAGACAAAACACATCGAAAAACTTATTAATATTTATAAAAAATTCAAACACTACTATAAAAATGATTTCAACATCAAGTCATTTTCACTTTGTAAAACATTGGAATTCCCCTTTTATAATGTCAAATAACGTCTCTTTTGTTTTTTGACATCAAATAACGTCTTTTAATATAATGTTAATGTTTTTTCATATGTTAAAGGTAAAAGACACCATCATCAAAACTCATTTTTGTACTAATGAAATTCTCTTCTCAATATTCCAATAAAATCATTAGGAAAAAAATAACTACACAAAAATAATAAAAGATAGATTTACAAACATCACTACTATAGAATCTTTATACTTAGTAGTGTACGTATGCTAATTTACTAGAAAAATTGCAAATATATGTATTTTTATATATAAAAATACTTTTACTCTACTTAGTTTTATGAGAGGAAGAAAGTTTATAGAAAGAATCATTTGTACACTTGCACTAGTCACATCACGAAGCTAATCTAATTTATAAAAGACAATCATGACGCAAACAATAAAAGTCTAATATCAGGTTAACCTCATTATCAACCAACCAGAGGGCTAATTCCTACCTAAACAAAGTTTCTCCGAACCATTTTAAATTATTTCCACTAAATTACTTTTAGCAATGCATCCTAGGTGAGGTTTGCACTACATAGAACTCGTTAAGATAAATTTTAACGATGATTTTGATATCATGTTAGAAAATAAATTTAAGGTTTAACTCAATTCCATAAAACTAGTTTATAAGATGAGCTTTGCATTTCACTTATATATTATAAATTGGTGTTATCTCTAGTCAATATAAAACTTTCAATAGTTATTACTATCCGCCTCACTAAATACAAAAAATATATTAAAAAATACGATTTAACAAGACACATTATTATTTTTTGAAACTTTATTATTATTAATTATTTTGTTATTATATATTTAAAATAAGTATTATTTCAAGAATAATATGGTCTACTATGTTGATAATATAAATACAATTATTATTTCTACAAAATACCTAGTGAATAGTCACTAATACTCTCTCGTACATTTATAAAAATTAAAATAGAATCTTTTATAAGTGAATTTCTTTTTCAAAACAACCAAATATTCAATTTCAATAATGAAAAACACTCAAACAACAACTAAGATCTTGTCATTTGTCAGTATATATGCTCAAAATCAATTTTCATTTTATTTTTCATTCTATAATTTGAATTGGAATTGTTTTAATATTCAACTCTCGTAGTACTCTTTAGTTTAAGAAAAACGTGATGTTGGATGAGTAAGTCGTGATCGCCATTTAAGTCTCGGACTTATTCCTCACAAGATTTCAACGCAAATAAACAATTCATGAAACCGACAATCTTAATCAACATTAAAAAAAACAAAACAGAAAAAGGTAGTACATGATGGGTGGGATTTGGAATCAGTAATTCACTTCTACTTGTGTGGAAGCCAAAGGTTTATGCCAAACTTAATTTTCTATTTTCCTCTAATTCACAATTAGTGGGAACATATTTAACCACTTTTTGTGTTCTGAGAATAAACCTCGTTACTTCCACTCATCTCAACATTATTATTAAATTAAATTAGGTGTGCATTTTCATCGAGCAAAACACAATTAAATATAGAGCTGTTAAAACGGGTAACCTGGCTCGACCCGGCCCGACCCGACCCATCACGGGTTGGTCACTTAGTGAGCCAACCCAACTCGGCTCATTTATTAGCGAGCCAGAAAAACTTGAACCCGACCCAACACACCACGAGTTAGTGGGTAAACGGGTTGGCTCACTAGCCCATTTAATTATATTTTTTTAAAATAAAAAAAATACAAATTTTCTATAATTTAAATTTAAACAATTTTCACTCCCAAAAAATTATGTTAAAGACAATTCAAAGTAATAATAAAAAATACAATATAATCCAAATGTCATTCAAAAACAAACACAAAAAACATATAAATAAGTTTCTTATATTCATCATTTTTTGATCTTGTTGTAACCCTTGACCCTTCTTGTTGTCTCCAAATTCACTAATAAAGATTTTCCTAATACCAGAACAATTTCGACAATCAATAAAAAAATATTAGTAAAAAAAAAAAGAGAACCAATACTCAACAAAATCAACAAAAAATTAATAGTTTAATCTGTAACATAATTTCCCAAATTCAAAGATATCAAAAAGAGTTTGTTCAAATAAAGTATACTCAAATTGTTTAAATAAAATGAACAAAATTTTATACAAGCATGTCAGAACATGAAAAAATCATTCCATCTCTTCAAATCCCCCAAAACAAAAAACAAATTCCCAAACCCCTATTTTTGTCATTATAAAAGAAAGAGAAGTGAGAAAACAAAAATGTGGAGAAAAGAGAAGAAAAAAGGAAGGCTGTTTTACCTGCTTCTTGAAGAATTTCAGTGAAGTGTGGGTGAGAGCACCGTCAAATGAGAGCAAGTACCGTGAGAGTGATTTGTGAGAGCAGATGTGACTTTTTTGGTATACATAGTGAGTGAAGAAAATATTTTATTTTTTAGGGCTTCATAAATAAAATAATAAATTAAAAAAATAAAATTAGGTAGGTGGGTTGGTGGGCCAACCCGGCTCACCACAGGTTCAACCCGCATGAGCCGGGTCTAAATGAGCCGGGTTGAAATCTGACCCGCATATAAGTGAGTTGTATTTTTCAAACCCAACCCGGCTCGAACCGGTGACGGACCGGATTGACTCGCGAGTTGTGACCCATTTTGACAACTTTAATTAAATATAATATCATTTTAGACGAAGGATTAATTTAATCATAATAAATAAATTTGTAGTTATATTCGCTGTCATCATCTTTCATATAAAATCATCAACTTTTGAATTTTTCATCCAAAATAACACACATGAACTAAAATATTATATGAATAGCACATTGCACCAAATATTTATATAAAAAACATTTTTTTTTTTCATGTTGAATTCAACTTTTGAAAAGCTGAATTCTAAATTATGATTATAAAGAAACTAGTTGACAAGTCACTCAGAATTAGGTTTAGAAAACTAAATTTTGAACTGTGATGAAAAAGAAATTAGTTAAAAAACAAGTCCAAATTTAGACAGATAAAACAAATTTTAAATTAGACTTGTAATCTTCTTTTATTTTTTTAAAAAAATTCAAACAAAAAAATAAATAAAAATAAGTTCAGCTTTAAAAACCGAATTTTAACTTGAAAGAAAAACATATTATCTATGTAAATATTTGATACATTGAATAACTTTTAGATGCAGGTGTGTATTTGGTTGAAAAATTTCTTCCTGATATATATATTTTTTTTTTTTTACATTTATAATCTGTATATCTGAACTTTATTAGAAGAGGCAAGAGAATCACGTTGAATGTACATTGTGGGTTGGCTTGACCTTTCAAAGTAGAGGTCCTTATTTCCCTTTAGGTCTGTTAATTTATTTACTTTATATTCTTAAAAAACAATAATAGTAAGGATGGATGATACTTTTTTATATACACAAATACTTATATTTATTTAATATTATTTTTTATTATTGTTATTACTTTTCAAAAGTAAAAAAAAAATTATAAGTATTATATTTTACAATGTGTAAAATAAATGTAAATATATATATCATCTTTCCATTATGTAAATATATTTCGTTTACTATTATTTAAAATAAAAAAAATAATATTTTGATATATATAATTTTTTATTTTTATTTGACATTATTTATTTTTACTTTTCAATCTTTTATTTAAAAAAATACAAAAATTTATTTTTTTATATTTGTTTTACCTTGATATTATGTATTATATGGATATAAAAGTGAATGACCAAACCATTACCCTTATTTATATTTAATAGTACAAGTTTTTATTTTTCCTGAGAAAAAGGTAGCCGTGAAACAGGTTGGGCCTAATGAGAAAGATGTTTAGTAAAACAGTAACAGGTATGGTCTACATGAAATGAACACATTTTATTTCTTTGTTTCTTCTCACTGACACCTTTGATATTTAATGAGGAAATTGTTCTGGGGCGGCAAATTTTTTTGACTTTTATTTTGGACTCACATTATCTTCTTAAAACAACACAAACTTCTATCAAATATGCTGTCACATGATATGCGCTAGCCGTCGTTAAAACCCTCATTTTTCTCACACTTCCTTCCGTCACTATCAACGTAACTTACAAATTTTTTCTTATTTAATCACTTACAAATTACATGTGTTTTCGCCCACATAATTTCTAATTATTACTTAATCGTTTCGTTTATACTTACTAAACTTTTTTCTTGGACATCACATTTTTCCACATTATTAAAACAATCTTACAGTAGTTACATAGAAAATTGACTATCGGATCCCCATTTTGATATTTTTAAACTTTTAAATGAATTAAGGTTACAATATTTTTTTCTTATTACATATTCAATTCAATTTTAAATGTATAACACTATAAACTGAAACAATTAAGTTTATGTAATTTTAAATATGTTTAAAATTTTAAAAGAATAAAACACTCTGCTTTATTTTTGAATTTCTTTTTACAATATATAATATTCATATGTACATTTTTTGTGATTGAAAATATAGAATAATGATTTATCTTGATTTATCTACTATTTATCTTGATGAAATAGTAGAAATTGGGTGGTCCAATAATAGCCCGACAACGGGTGGAAACAGAAATGTCCACTTAGAACTCGTTAGGATAGGCTTTAACTATGGTTCTGATACCTTGTTAGAAAAGAAGAAAGAATGAAATATTGTATTTCTTATTGAATGATAAGGAGAGAGTACAATTGATATATATAATTGTTCAGAGCAATATAAAAAAGAAATATAAGTATAAAAATATATGAACATAAATGCACATATATGAACAAAAAATAAAATAATTCCAATATATACAATTAAAGAAATAATAAAAATGTTCGGATTATGGGTTATATGATGTGATAAGAATATAAGTAAAAGCAAAAATGTGTAATCACATTAGTACAAAAATAGTGTATAATGTCACGCGTTCAACGTCTAATTATTGAATTGTCAAAGTTAAAAATGACCAGTGATAATTTTGTAAAAAAAGTTCAATTTAGACGTCGGATATAAACTTGTTCAATGTCAATTGGTTATAAGACGTCGGATATTGAGAAGTTCGACATCCTATTGAGTAAATTTCGCAAAAATCCTTGACGTGAAGGTGGAAATATACTTATGTATGACGTCAAATGTCATAGAGTTAGAAGTTATGTTAGTGAATTCAATAAAAGTTTGAATAAGGGGTTGAAAATTCATTCACTTTATCTTAGCGTGAGACCCTTTTTTCTAAACGCAAACTTTTTTGGAATAAAGCTTGGCAAACAACACATATAATTTTTCTTTCATTTTCGTTTGTTTTGACCATTTTCTCTACTTTATGTATCATTTTTGTTTGTTTTGACCGTTGTTTTTGTGTTCTTCTTCATAGGCACGTTCTAGTTTTTCTCCTATTAATGCCAACACTTTATTCCGATGAACCCACCTTCAAGGAGGTTAATTTTCGTTTTCATTTTAAATAACTTGTTTGTTGTATTGTTGAACTTGTTTAAGGTTAATTTTTCGTTTTCGTACTATACTACACGTTACACAACGAAGCTTTAGGGTACAACCAAGGGTATAATCAAAACAACTCTGAATGATTTGAAAATTTGTTCAAAGCACCAAAATATCACGAGAACAAAAAAAATGAGATGAAAAGTCAAAGTCAAAGTATGTGAAATATTTTTGTATAGTTTGAAAAAAATAGAAAAAAATTGACGAAAAATAGAAAACGATATTTTTTTATAATTCATACTTATAAAATATCAAAAATTAAATTATATTGATTGTTTTTCTATTTTTCAACTCTCATAGAATTATAAAAATAAATAAAAATTAATTTAAAAAAATTATTAATGTAACACAATGACAAAATTTGATATATGATGTTAAAAATAGGATAATATATAATATCAATTTGCTGTATGTCAAATATTCTCTATGTCCGACATTAATTTAATATCATAACATGTCAATATTTTTTTAGACTTAAAGATAAAAAAAATACAAACGTCAAACCCTTTTTTGTATTAATGTCAGTTTACTCATTATTTATTACTTCTAAAACAATATGGCGATATAATTGGATATAAAAATCTCATTATTTACTTAAAATAACATCCCAACATTTTTTTCCTCGTGTTTTAAGCAAGATAAGCGTGAGGTAAATTCTCCCTCGTGATTAAACTTTAAATAGTGCATTTGGGTGCAGGTTAAATGATTAAGCTTTTGAGTTTTTCACTTTACATAATGTGTTCTGATTATAAAAAGACATTGACAGAGTAATCACTGCTTCCACTTATTCAACTCACGAATAACTTTGTTAATTCATGACTTACAACTTCTGTGGATTAAATTCAATTATTTTATAATTCATCTTATCTTTAGGTTGAAAGTCACAACAATAAATAATTAATATATATATATATATATATATATATATATATATATATATATATATATATTAATTTTTGGACGTGATATTAGAGGTAAACATATGCACTTTTACAATTTTCCTATTAAGATAAGCTTTGAAGCAACTGTGTTTTCTATATTTTACAGTTTTAAACTAAGGAAATATATAGTTACTTCCAACTAGTCTAACATTAATTTTATCTATTTTGTGTACTTCTTTCTTTCTTTATTTGTTGTGCTGTGAATTTTATATCTTATGTTATCTCTTTTACACATTTGAAGTTGATTGTTTTATGGCTAACAGCTAGAATGCACTGAATAACACACAGCATGATATCTACGTAGCCTTTTGCTAGTTGCAGGGTCGACAGACTCCAAAGGAACAGAGAACATGCCCTCCGACATGTTCTGTCAAACAAGCATTTTACGTATTATTTTTCTACTAATACTTAAAAAATGACAAGTAGAAGTTAGTTTGATGAATTTAAAACGAAAGATAAAAGAGATTTTATTAGTTTAAATCTTTCATAAAAAATACTAACAAATAACGTTGTGGATAAAAAATCATTGTTTTTTTAATAACTTTGATGTTTTTCTGAGGATAGTAGTTGTCGTTTTGGTTGCAAAGAAGAAACTCGTATTTTATTTGAACTTAAATCGATCTGATTATTATACATCACGAACTGCCCCAATCACTTTATGAACAAAGGGAACAAATTAATAATGTATCAAATAAAATTTTAGTGTTACATAATATTCTAGTTTTAGGTTAAATTGAATCATTTTAAATAGAAGTTAAAATGGTAAGCTTTCAACTAATTAAACCTGTAATAAATTAAATGTGTCATCCATTCATTATCTTCTAATCCATTTGGATTTGTCGATTGTTTATCTAATAAATTTTTTTATTAGGTTGGACGAACTAAATTCAACGAGGGATTGACTTGTTGTGGTCCAATATATACTTATTTTTTAAATATATAAAAAAATAAAAGATATCAAATCAAAATAATTTTTAAATGATACTTTTAATAAAGTGTTTTAATGATTATAAATTAAAATGTAAATATGGATTGACATTTATACTATAAATAGTAGAATATTATATCTATGGTTAGAAATAAAATATAGTACATCAATTAAAACGATAAACAAATATGAAAGTAGAAACAAAACTTAATCTATACAAAAATATTGACCTTAAGATAGATAATTACAACCGACATAATATTTAATTTTTCATTTGTAAGTTCAACCATTAAAAATAGCTTTCAGTATATAAAGAATATTAAACCGTAAAAAATAAATCTACTTCACAAATAGTATTTAATTTATGATTTATAATTTCACCAATTGAAAATAACACTTAATGTATAAAGAATATGGATCTTGTGATTACAACAAATAGTCTTTAATTGATCACCTGTAATTTCACCAAAAAAAAAAATAATAGCACTCAATGAATAAAGAATGTTGACCTTAGGATAAAAATTTATAATGAAAATAGTATTCAATTTATCATTTATGACCAATTGAAAATAACATTCAATGAATAAATGAATAAATCATATTCATTTTAGGATAAAGATTTAGGTCGTACATAGTATTTAATTTATCGTTTAGAATTTCAGCAGTTAAAAATTGCTTTCCATGTGTGAAGAATGTTGACCTTAATATAGAAAATTACAACGCAAATAAAATTTTCGTAACATCCTAAGTAGAAGAGAAGGAATCTCAATGCATGTACCCACCACCCATTACTTCAAAGGAAAATGATATTTTAACACCACTTTTTTATATTATTTTGACACTATACACGTGTCAAAATATGATTGGACGATTTTAAATTAAAAAAAAAACTTTGGTTTTTTTCTTCTAAATATATCTTTTTTCAATTTTTTTTTAATTTGAAATCATCTAATCACATTTTAACACGTATGCAGTGTTAAAATAGTGTTAAATGGTGTCAAAATATCATTTTCCTACTTCAAAACCAAACCCAACCTGAAAATAACTTCGCCTCATTACTAATTTTCTATTCTAATATTCCTCTTTTCCTCTTCAACTTACTTCCATTAAAAGCACTTTCCAACAAAAAGCTTTAATCATAACTTGCACCCGTAGCCTATTTGTATTTATTCAGGGTTATATTTTTGGTAACCCAATCATAAACCACAACAGTAGACTTATATAACATCACAAACCAAACAATACCATCCAAACTCATTACACATACCATGCAAAATCATAAACGTATCGCAGCTCATCAGATCTCCGTATCCAATTTATAGTGTATCGGATATTGACATTCGACAACTCCTTAATCGGATTTTCATATCCGATAAACATCTTTACAATTTTACTTTTCAAAAATATTTATATTAAATCTACAAAATTCATAAAAATTATTTTTTAACAATTAAAAAAGATGTAATTAAATTATAAATTTATAAAAATTGTTACATAAATTTAAATATAATTTCAAACTAATAAAATAATTAAATAAATAATATAACAAAACATTTATGAAAGAAATTCGGATTTGCAAATCCAAATACTAATAATCGAATATCCATATCCGATATGCGTATAATCGGATTTTCATATCCGATACGCATAAATTAAGTTTTGTTATATTCTAAAATACTTTTATTAATTTTAAAAAATTATATATAAATTAATTTATAATAATTAAAAATTATATAATTGTATTATAAATTTATACAAATTATAACTAATATAACAATAATTGAATAAGTAATATAATTTAAACATTTGAAAGACTTGGAAGTTTTTTAATACATGAGAAAGGGGTGCAGGGTGCATATCTCCTGATAAGAGAAGAATGGGTGTAGTTAAGGGGTGTAGTCAGTGGTTGGCATACAAACTCTCTATAAACAAAAAATTAATAAATAAACACTTTATTAATTAAGGTCATTTTAGAAAATTGAAGGTACATATAAAAGACTTGGAGGTGCAGGATGAAATACCCTCAATTCAATTCAATATAGATGGGCCAACCCAATTCGGAAATCAAAATACTTGAGTCTATCCATTGCTGTCATTCTTGATGCACATACAATGAGTGCACTTATAATCAATCAATATTATAAAAAAAATTAACCATAAATGTAGAATTTCACAGAATGACACAATCACTTTTACAAAGGGTTTGTTGAACAAGTGTTCTCCTCAGAATTTGTTCGATAGAAAAATAAATAAATAAACGTATTAAAAAGTTAAAATTAATTTGTATGTAAGTTAATTTTAAAAAAATTATATAATATTTTTAATTCGTGTATAAACTAGTTTCATCTTTTTAAAATTATTTTTTATTCTATATTCTTTTTAAAGAGTTTACGCATAAGTTTGTAAAACAGATCCAAATAGCAAAATGAAGAGCAAACAAAAAAACCTAAAGATAAAGCACGGCAGCAAGAATAGCAAATGGTAACATATAAGCCAAAATAACAAAGACAGTGCAAGGGCCTTAAAAAAACTTTAGGGTTAGTGAACTTATGTTGGGGCAGCAGACCCATAAAATTAAGGGTATCTTAGTCATAGAAGGAGACTTTTCAGAAATTAGATTTTTATAAGCCAATTTTTCTTTCTCTCTTTAGAACTGCTTTGCCTTAACCTTGTTCTGTCTTCTCTCTAAATTTTCCATTCACTGAACTGATCAATTTTGGATTTGAAGGTGCTTAAGCGTTCACCACACCGAAGGCTTCCTTTTGATTTGATTATATTTTCGTTTGGACCGGTAAATAATTTTCCCCTCTTCTTCGCTATTACTAGAACCTAGGGCATGCAACTTTATTAGTTGCATGTTACTAGTGAAGTTTCATCTTCATATTTTTCTGCCAAATCAAGCTCTAAGAGCTGTTGCTGTCACCCCTTTGATGGCTTATAGGTACTGTTGAATTCTTGTGCTGAGAAGGGCACTCTTAGGACATCTTCAATTAGTTGTGTTGTGAAAACCAAGATAAGGGGAGCTAGGCCTTTTCTAAAAAGTGATTTTATGATGTGCCTGTTTGGTATATTTAAACATGTACTGTTTCGTTTATTTTTATGTTTTGAGCATGTTGAGTGGCTTTAACTAAAACTGTGAAACTTGATGTACTAAATATGAATTAAATTGAATGAGTATGCTGTTTGGGCTTGATGTTAAATTTTGGTAGCTTGAATTCCATATACTATGATGTTAAATCTGTGGACTGGTAATGCACTGTGGTGATCTGTTTTAGATGAGCCTCATTATTGTAAATTGGGCAGGTTGGGAGTATTTGAAGTATTAAAACTATTGTAATTGAATTGGATAAAAGCCTAAGTAAAAATAGAGTGTTTTGGGTCTTATGAGAGCACTTTGTTGGTAGGATAGAGGAATCATAAAAATCGAAGTTGATACTTCCCTAATCATAGAGCAACCCTAGCCTGGTCCAGTAAGTTGTGACTAGTCATATGTGCCGGCGTTTATGGTGAGTTTGGTGCGTTCAAACATTTGATTCTTCTCCAATGACCAATTGGGTTAGTAAGGAGTGTTTGGGGTGGAAATCATGTGCTGGCCTTGTTAAATGAGAAAACAATTACTAGGGTATTGTATAGGTCTTTTGAGAAGAACTGAGGTAGTGAATTTGGGCATAGGTGGTCTTAGGTTCAATTTGGGTCTTTGGGTAGCTTAGATAAGTTAGTTGCAACTGGTTAGGAACTTTAAACTGGTCTACAAGCAGGTCAAAATGGTAGAATTAGATTTGAACCTCTAAGTTATAAAAATTGGTGTTTTAAAGGTGAAATTGAGTGTAAATCACTTTAGAATGAGGTTAATAATGTTTATAATCAATTAGACAAGATTAATTAGGCTTATACTACGATTTAGGATCATTAGAAGTTGGGGAAGAGGTCTAGAACGAGTTATGGAGTGGTGATTGCTTGAAATCTACAGAATTTCGTTCTGCAGATTATGCAGGGTCGCATAGCGCACCCTGTACGCTATGCGAATTTTAGATGAAAGGCTTCCACTTTAGGAAAATTTGCTCAGCGCACCAAGGGTGGTGCGTTGTGCGGATTTTTGTTGTCTTGCCTTGCACCCTAATGCACTGTGCAACCCGGTTCAGTGAGTTTCACACTTTTCCTCATCTGTTTGAGTTGTTTGATGTTGTTTGACTGCCAGGGTGTATGTATGTCTATATAACTGATTTGGGTGGCTTGATTTTGCAACTTGATTGAGGGTATGTTGTATTGTGTTGTGAATTATAGTTTGAAAGTATGTATGAAACAAAGTTGTGATTGATGTATGTGTAACAAGTATGGTTTATGGACGTAATTCCATGATCCTCAAGGAGACAATACATGGTGGTGCCCTGGTAGTGTGTAGAATGATTGCATGACAGCTCAGTCTTAAGGGTTTTCCTGAAACTACAATGATCAATCATTCTCAAGTAGAGAGGATTGAATCATGTGGTGACTAGTAGCGGGAGGTCTTAGTCTTAGAGGCTTCCAGTATGCTCCAGGCACGGAACGAACTAACCTCGTGAGTGTGGTAGGGTGGAACCCATTGGCAATGACTTTGCAAAGTAGCAGAGGCCACCACAAGTGCGTAACCCGCCATAGCTCGACAATCATTCTAGTCCGGACGAGTCGATTTATAATGCAACAAGTCTTGTAATGTCATTTACCATGTTTTGAGTGAACTATGCATGTTGTGTGTGATTGTATAACATGCTTTTTATATCTAGCTCACCCTTGCTTGTTTGTGTTTCTTGTGTACGTTCCCTTTTGCGATGATCATCCACTTAGATGTGAGCAGATGTTGAAGTGGTCCCCTTAGAGCAAAAGCTTGAGGATGCTGACGCTGCAGCTTAGTTTCTTAGGAGTTTTATCTACTTTATATTATTTTGAAATACTTTTCTACTCGTACCACTTGCGGTACTCTTTATCTTTAAGTTTCAAATTTAGATCTCTTTTACTTAAAGTTTAAATTCTGAAGTCTTATAAGATGACTGTAATCCTTTACTCAACTGTTATTCTATTCTTGACTGTTTTCCTATATTATGCATGATGACGTCTTTATTATATATGTCTTTGTTATATAATTGAGATGTCACAAAAAGTGTAAAAAGAATCATAACATAATGTGGGTAAAATTTGGTTCTTAAATAATAGTAAAAGACAAAAAATTGAGTCACCTTTCTTCTATTTTCTGCACATAATTATTAGTCTTTTAAAAAAAAAGTAGTTATATATTAATTTAGTTATGGCTAAAACAATTAACTAACTAAAATTAGTTCCTACAAATCATAATTCAAATTGACGAGTAATTAAAACATGATTCACTTAATGATCATGTTTAGATTATATATGAACTATTGGAGACTAAAGTATATATATTTGGAAAATAATAAGTTTTATGAGAGAATTAAAAAAAATCTATTTTTTTTTTTTTCATGTAAGTAGTAACAGAATACGCACTAATACTTTACGTTTGAATTTAGGAACTGCAAACATGTATGCTTATTTGTAAGCTTTCAAATAAAAAATAAATTTTGTTTAAGGAATGCAACATAAAATAGAAAGATTAATAACAACGAGGAATTTAATTTTGTGTAATTATTTCTAATGATATAAAGTTTCCATGTTTTTTTTTTATTTATTTTCTCAACTACAGTTTCATGCAAATCCAGATTACTGTGCGTAATTTATACAGACACGTTGATTAAAGAATTCGAGCGAAAGAATTAAGTGTTGGAAGCCATGTTTGGAGTTGAAACTTCATTGCTACAAATGGGACAAACCTTCTTAATTTGAAGCCACTTGCTTATGCAATCTGCATGATAAGGGTGCTCACATTGAAGTGCCACCAATGCTTCATTATCTTCATATTCAACCTGACAAATCACACAGCGATCGATTCCACTTTTTGTTTCATCACGTTGCCAAGTATAAGGGTTTAAGCATATAGAGATTTCATTTACGGATAATCCTCTCGTTTCTTCTCCTATAAACTCTCCCAACTCCATTAACTCTTCATAAGATAATTCATCTGGATCAATCTCATCTTCTTCCATTTCTTCTTCTTCATCATCATCATCGTTATCATTGCTTTCTTCATCTTCAAGAAACTGAAGATCAGAGTTAAACTCATGACTCTCTACGAAGTCAGGATCACTCAGATATTCATCACTTTCACTTTCAATGGTTGAAAGCATTGTGAACTCTCTCTCGTGTTCCTGCATGCTCAATGCTAGAATAAAATCGAAGTCAACTTCTTCTAGTTCAACGTAAGGGTTTTGGGAGCACTGTTTTCCCTCATCACCTTCCATTGAAGGAGAAAAAAAAGGGTGTTCCAATGAAGTTGGTGGGTTGATAACAAATTAATGCGACTGGGGTATTTGAGTGGAAGAACATAGAAATGTACACTTTGAGATTTCCTTTGGGGGTGAACAAACTTCAATGTAAAGTAATGGTAACCCTTTATCATGGATTCCTAATTCAGATTCTTGTCTATTCTGGCCATGGACTTTCTTTTTGTGTAAGGCAACCTATATTTAAAGTAATTTCAAAACATTATCCCTAAGTTGCAATATACCTTCTTCCACAAAAGAAGCTATCCATTAGTCAGTTCTTAACCTTTATTTATGTGCTACTATTTACATGATTAGTATACTTACCATTTATGTGGTCGAGTCAGACAAACCTTTCACAATTTTCTTTCTCTCTGTCGTCCGTCTCTCTTATAGTCCTCCAATCATCCGTCCGCTTCGTCCAACATATGTCCCGGGTGGGTACCTGCTAAAGGCACTCCGATGCTTAAGTCAGTTCAAAGGTTTGATCGGTTATTAGAGCTCAAAATTAAATGCGCAATAAATGAACCTACTTACCTGGTACTTGTGACTTGTATTTATAGTGTTGGATATGGGCTTAATATTAAGGTGGTCCTAATCAGGGCCCAATCTTGGCCCAATCGTCTTAATCATACAATTACCTTAACTAAATTGACCTTACCTTGATCTTTCGGACCGTCCGTTTCCAACCGCCCGGTTCCTCTTCTCTAAAATGACCGACCGTTACGTTCGCTCAGTTGTTCCACGCATCGATCCTTGTTCTTGAAGACCGACCGTATTAACCGTTCAGGGGTCCCTAGTACAATACGGAAATCAAGAAAAAAAAAAACAAAAATGCTTTGTAGAGCCTTATAAATTAGAAGAAAACTTCAATAGCAAGTGTTTTGGACATGCGGCTGTCAAAAGTCATTTCTTAACTTCATGCCTTTTACCCTATATTTTAAAACAATATATAAGAAGGAGATAAACAATATATATGTTGTTTTTCTTCCAAACAAAATCAGAAATGTAGAGTGATACAAAGTGGTTCGTATATGTAACCTCAACTAAATTATTCTACCTTCTCTTGGCAACTCTTTTCCTTCTAGTTATACCTTTTCTTGCAAACTTAGATGTATGGGATACCTTGATGTCATTGACTGTTCCTATGTGATTGTCATGTCTAATGGCATTCCTTTTACTTTTATATCTAAGATCTCTCGTAATTTCAACTCTAGCATGATGTCTCCTAGGTTGCAAAGACTTCTTTAGGTGGAAAGCTTTATAATCTCTCCTACGCGAAAATCTGCTCATTTTTGCTGATGTCATGCTTTCATCACTGTAATCTTCTTCTCCAGTTTTAATGTAGAAATTTTTATTCCTGATATTATGCAGTTTAATACACAAGAAAGTGGAAACAAGAAGAGAAACATGTCCATATCATTTTGCAAGAAGAACGGCAAAGACATCCGCATATGCCCAATTTATGTACCAGATATAAGAACAACAGAACTGCAAGTAAACAACAGAGACATACCAAATTTCAAATGTCAAACTAAATAGTTCTTGGTTCATGTAAAGTACTAAAACTGACCAAGCAGTTGAACTCACCAATGTACGATAGCATAAATACCATGGTTAATTTCAGGATATTGGCAATGCAAAAATTTTCTATATAGCACACGAAATCCCATGTTGGTCCACACACTGAGCTGAAACGTATCCAAAGAAAAATATATACATCAAGCGCAAGAAGTGAAAAGTGAAGAAATGCATACATCAATCACAATGAGATGACAATAGCCTTACCTGCAAGACTTCCCTGAAAGAAATTCAAGAATCATAGGGCTGTAGGAGATGTTCAAGAAGAATTGATACTATTTTTTTTACAACTGACGGTAACTTGTACAGAAATGGAAACTAAAGGATATTCTTCCTAACAAATTCAAGAACCAAATTAACTGTAATTTACATAGGCCCAGTTGCTGAATCTTGAACAGAACAATGCAAAGCTTCTAAAACGCTCGGAATGATAGAGCCATATCAACGTCGTGTTTATTTGGCCGTTACAGATCTGACGGCTCATGATGCTTGGAACTGTGTTTTGTTAATTTGAATTAGCAGTTGCGATGCCATTTGGGCGTGAAGACAGATATTGAAGTATGAATAAACTGCACTCTCCCCCTACTATTATACAAATCGACCAACCAAAATTTACTTAAATGGAAATGTGCTTTTTATTTAAGGATGTTGATAATTTTTTTGATAAACAGATATCTGTCATATTTTATTAGTTTGATTGAATTTATATTTAAAAAATTATTTGAAATAAACCAATCATAAATTATAAATAAATATTATCAAAAAATAATTATTAAAAAAACTTTTTTGGCACGTATCATATGTAAAATTTATCAAATTATAATATGTGGTCTTGGAATTCAACGAAGTTTTGGATGGTTATAATTCATGAGTTTATGAGATGTAGTCATCCAATGTAATTTAGAAGTGTTGGTTGTATGGATTTAGTGATCTACCTTTTATTAAATAGCTATCTAAATTAAATATAAAAATTAAATGTAATTTAGTTTTATTTTAGTTTAGTATAAAATTTCAAGTAAATCAAATTGGGGATTCATAAACCTCAAACCATAAAATTGTTAAGTATTTATTTAAATATATAATTATTTTTTAATATCAAATATTTTATTATGAGAAGTTATTAAATAAAAGAATAGTTATGATTGTTTTATATGATTATTATTATATTTATAATATTAACTTTACCTTTTATCGATAGATAAGTTAAATAGTCTTATAATTAAATTTTGTAATACAAATTTGTTATGATTGTTATGATAATACATTGCAAGTGAAATGCAATGCTAGAGGAGTGTTATGTTCTATTTTTTTGTAGAGATTTGAAGAAGATGATTTGGGAGAGATAATTTGAATGAATTTGAGTAGATTTAAAGGTAATTTCTTTTGTTGTTTTTTGAATAGATTTGTGAGTAAATTGAGAGTGAATTTAAAAGTAAAGTTTGTAAGAATTAGTGTGGAATTTGATTAATGTGACAGATTCAAAAAGATTGTGTAATTGATAAAAATTGAAGATTACCAAAATATCCTTAATTATTAAAATAATATAAAATTGTAATTATTAATTTTATATTTAATTGTGAAAATGTTTATAAAAAAAATTAATATTAATTATTAAGAATATTTACATTAATTTTTAATCTCAAAAACTATTTTTTAAAGTCCATCCATATATTTCTTAAAATTGAAGGAAATTTGTAGAGCATTTTTAGTTGTGGAGAAGTTGCTTAAAAGAATTTAGTTATTTGAAGGTGTCACATTCGATGCAACAACCATTTATTAATCCTGATTGGGATGATATTACCTAAAGTTAGAAAGTCTTTTTAATATACACTAGTGAAAAACCGCTGTTTAACGTCATCCTATAGACGTCGGTTGTTCCGCAATTGACGTTAAACGATGACCGGTGGCAACTTCGTAATTAAGTAGGGCAACTAGACGTTGGGCAAGACTCCAACCGATGAGTGAAGAACTATAGACGTCGGGGCCCTTCAACTGTGACGTCTAAAGGTCTGCCAGATAAGGTGAAGAGTCGAGCTATAGACGTCACAATGACAAACACCGACGTCTAAAGGTCTCAGAGGTGGTGAACAGTCGCGAAATAGACGTCAGTGGAGACACACAGACGTCTACAGGCTGACAGGTGGTTGAGTGTCATTAATGGTATTAGACATAGACGTCGGTGCCCCGTGGTAACTGACGGCTATGTCCTGACAGTTAGGTGAAAGTGTCATGATTGTTTTGCTACCTAGACATCGGTTGCATGGTAACTGACGGCTATGTCCAACTAGACGTCAGTTGCTCAGATACCTGACGCCTATAATCCACGCCAATATTAATATTTAAATCATATAGACGTCATATTAGTGATAGGACCGACGTCTATAACCTGACAGACGTCAGTCGCGATAGCTAATCGACGTCTATAGTAACATAAACTTCAGAATGCGAACCCGCGAGCAGTTACACCACTATTCATTATCTTCTTCCTCGCGCTTTTTGTTGTAGCATAGCTTTTAGGTTCATTTTCTCGCTTTTGCACCGTTTAAATTCAGTTTTACTCCGATTAAGTTCCTCTTTGCTAAGATATCTTCCATTTCAACCGATTAAATTTCGTCTTCGTTGCGTTTTGATGCAGTTTATGACGTGTTCTTGGGCGATGTTTTTGACCGCTTTTGGCCTATATTTTTGGGCATGCAGTCCTCCAATTCCCTCCATTGTTGTTTGAATCTACTAAGAAGGTTAGCTTCAATGTTTAAAACTTTTATTGTATGTGTGTTATTGTCTTCTGTGTATGCATGTTATTGGCTTTTGCGTTTGCATGTTTTTGGCTTTTACGTATGCATGTGTTATCGGCTTTTGAATATGTATGTGATAAATTTTAGTTGTGTTATTATAATTGGCATGTTAGATTATAAGTATGAAATCACTGAGCGAAACTTAGTTCCCATTTGAAATTTAACACAAACGATTAAT
>NC_028355.1:13434200-13438001 GCF_000741045.1 Vigna radiata var. radiata
CCTATGGAAACTTGAGCGGTTATAGTGTTAAAGGACATTTTGCATGTCCGATTTGTGAAGAAAACACTAGTTACCTTCAATTGAAGCATGGTCAGAAGACAGCTTATACAAGACATCGAAAATTCCTTCCTCGCAATCACCCTTATCGTAGATTGAAAAAAGCATTCAATGGAAGTGCCGAGGATGAGGTTATGTGCAGACCCCGCAATGGTGAAGAGGTGTATAACGAAGTCAAAAACATTAACATTGTATTTGGAAAACATCGTAAATGTACCTATGCAAAAAATGTTTGGAAGAAACGATCAATATTTTTTAATCTTCCATATTGGTCTAGACTTGATGTTCGACATTGTATTGATGTGATGCACGTTGAAAAAAATGTTTGTAACAGTGTCATCGGAACTTTATTAAACGTGAAAGGGAAGACCAAGGATGGGATAAAAGCAAGACAAGATTTGGCTGACATGGGAATTCGAACAGAGTTACATCCACAGACAATAGGTAGACGCACTTATTTGCCCCCAGCTTGTCATACTCTTTCTAAAAAAGAAAAACAAAGTTTTTTAAGTCTTTAAGAAGTGTAGAGGTTCCACAAGGTTATTCTTCTAATATTAGTAATCTTGTTTCTGTGCAAGAGCTGAAGTTAGTTGGTTTAAAGTCTCATGATTGTCATATATTGATGCAACAATTGTTACCGGTTGTTATTCGAGGAATATTACCTCCTTCTTTTAGGGGTATTCTGACACGTCTGTGTTTGTTTTTTAATGCCATTTGCAAGAAAGTTGTTGACCCTCAATGTTTAGATCAATTGGAAAAGGAAGGAATAAGACTACTATGTGAATTGGAAATGTATTTTCCACCTTCTTTTTTTGATATCATGGTTCATTTGATTGTTCATCTAGTCCGAGAAATTCGAATATGTGGGCCGGTTTACCTAAGGTGGATGTATCCTGTTGAAAGATACATGAAAATCTTAAAGGGATATGTCAAGAATCAATATAGACCAGAAGCTTCAATCATACAACGATACATTGCAGAAGAAGCCATTGAATTTTGTTTAACTTACATGCCAAGTTGTGAACCAGTCGGTCTACCTGAGAGCATAAATGAAGGAAGATGTGAAGGTAAGGGTCGTGGTGTGAGGATTCAACGTGTGAGTAGAGAAGAAGTTGATCAAGCTCATTTGTACATCTTAAACAACACTGATGATGTTATTCCTTACATTTCTGAACACGTTAATGAAATAAAAGCAATACACCCAAGAATGAGTGAAAAATGGTAACTTAATGAACATGTCAAAACCTTCTTACCATGGTTTAAGAAAAAGATTTATGCGACTCCAAATGTTTTTAAAACTCTATTGAGGCTATCTCGGGGGCTGAACACAAAAGTCATTAAATATGGTGGGTACTATATTAATAATATCTCTTTTCAGACAAAGGAAGAAGATGATAAAAGTAGAGTTCAAAATAGTTATTTTGGAGTAATACAAGAAATATGGGAGGTGGATTATGTCAGGTTTAGAGTCCCTGTTTTCAAGTGTAAATGGGTTGATATAAATTCTGGAATCATTACAGATGACTCTGGTTTCACATTGGTAGATCTGACAAAGATGAGTTTCACTGATGAACCATTTATTATGGCAAGTCAAGCAAGACAAATATTCTACGTCAGCGATCCAGTGAGTGAAAAATGGTCAGTGGTTTTGGAAGGGAAAAACATGCACAATTTTGATGATGAAGAATGTCTTGATATTCTTGAGACAACATGTAGCACATCAAGACCCATTGAAGACTCTATTGATGACGTTGTCGATGACATACATGCAATTCGTAGTGATCATGATGAAGGTTTCTGGGAGAAAACAATATCTTAATAAGTAACGTCTTTATTTTTGTTTAGACTTTATATGAATTTTTATTTTGATGAATATTTCAATTCATATTAACCTTGTATATATTTTTCAGGTATGTCGACCTCAGACTCAGCATCAGCTCACAGCAGACGTACACGAGGAGCGACACGTTTGCCAGAAGCGACATCCGGATAGGTTCCTGGGTAGAGGATACATGTTCATCTTCACCTAAGAACCGATGTGGCATCAGGGCCAAATGCTGATAGATTTAAAAGTCATTTGGGTAAGATAGCCAAAACCTATGTTTCTATCCTTTATCCAACTTGGGATCATGTCCCAGAGGTGGAGAAGAACCTCTTATGGCAAGATGTTCAGGTATATATACTTACTTCAAACAAATTTGATGTATTCATTTCTTTGATCTTATTATCTTATTAACATTTTTCTTGTTTTAAACAGTTAAAATATGATATTTCAGACACAGTTCAGATGAGGAGGAAAATCTTAACACAGATATGTAAAATGTGGAGAGATTTCAAGACAAGGCTAACACGTCTGTATGTATTTGGAGACAGACAACATGAGAATCCATCTATGGAATATTCATTCACAGAAGAAGAATGGATTCAGTTTCGTAAAACTAGAGAAACTGAGGAATGGAAGGTATTTCTCTTAACCAACAACGTCTTCAATCTTCGTTTTTATTATTATATAGTTATGCATAAAAATTGTTTTACAGGGTATAAGGTTAGTCGCCCAAGAAAGGCAAAGGCTAAATGATGCACCACACGTGTTATCACGAGGTGGTTATGCGAAACTAGAGGAGAAACTTAAAAAGAGTCGAGCGGATGAGTTGGGGCTTGAGTCCCCGGACCTAGCACCTCCACCTACAAGGTACAACATGTGGAAGGCTGCTCGTACCAAATCTGATGGGGACATCTGCCTCAGCCGTAGTGATCTGATAGAGAATTGTAAGTTCAAATTTTAAACATTACTTTATTGTATTTTATTCATATCTTGTAATTTAAGTAACGTAACATTTTTAATGTGCAGGATGAGTTGGTTGAGCAGCAGACACAGGGAACATTTACTCCCCAAGGTAGGGAGGACATATTAACAACGACCATTGGAAAATCGGATCACCCAGGACGTGTACGTGCAGTTCCTGGGTCCATTGGTTTTCGTGAGTACTTTGGCCCTGTACAGAAAACAACTCAAACACCACAACCAACGAATCAGGAGGCATTGAGGCAGATGGATCGTCAGTGGAAAGAAAGATTTCATCAAATGGAGCAGTGATTTAATGAGCAAATACAAGAACAAAAACAAATACAAAGAGCGCTTGAGGAGAAGTTGCAATCTATGACGCAGGGCACCCTGGGTGTGCCAACTGAAACTCTCACACCCCCTCCTGCCAGCACCAAAGGATCGTGCTCTGCTGTTGAACCTACTGACTACAGTGGTCAGTATGACATGTTGGTTAAAGGGGATCCCACACGCATTGTGGCCGTTGGACGAGTAGTTGAGGGAGGAGTCACTATTCATGGTGTTCCCATAGCACCCCAGCACGTTTGTGTCATGATTGACGAGGTTCGGGATCCCCAGGCCCAGGTGCCTGTACCCACTCCAGAAGTTCAATTTGTGGGAGAGGCCGTAGGAACGTTTTTAGCTTGGCCTAGAGCATTGATTGTCACACACATTGGGACACAACAGGTATAATATTTGTATCATTGGCTATTTTATATTATAATTTCAAAATAATTGTTAATAACTTTGAAAATGTTATCTTCAGTTCACACGTCCTCAAAAGCAGCCGATGAATGAGGTACCAATACCTGAATATGACGATGTTGATGATGGTGATGACATGGTTGAAGCGGAGGATGATCCCATATCAAAACTAATGGCAAGATGTCCCAGGTTTACCAAAGGATCAGTAGAAATAT
>NC_028355.1:13438176-13507949 GCF_000741045.1 Vigna radiata var. radiata
AGATGCCTACTTTGTAATAAGTTAACTTTGTTGTTATAGGTACATGGACTCAATCATTGTAGATCAAGGTCGGTCTTCCGTTTACGGATTTGTTGAACCTCAGACCATCCAACGTTGTGGTAACACAGATGAAGTGAAACAAAATTATTTGTAAACATGGATGGCTGAGTCAAACGACATATACCTTGTGCCATACATTGACGGGTATCTCTTGTTTTATGTAAAAGGTAATTAAAGTTTACTTAATTAGTTTACTATCTATTTATGATGTTCCAAACAGGGCTCACTGGCAACTGGTAGTCCTCATTCCCAAAAAAAAATACAGTTGTCTTCTTATGTTCGCTGTATAAGAAGATTAAAGATGATTTGAAAGTCCTGCTTCAAGGGTAAGTGTTTCGCTAAAAATGACTTTTAATTTCATGTCGGCCTTAATTTTTAATGATTTCATACTTAAATTAATATTACTTTCTGTTTTAATGTAAATAGAGTAATGGGTACATCTCGAGGTCAGCTAAATAAAGTGTTGTATCCCAATGTTTGGTGCATTTATAGTTTTAATTCATTTACTTTGTTTTTCAATGATCTTAATTCTTGACTATATTTACTTTGTCATTTTAATGTAACAAACAACTTGATTCATGTGAATGTGGGTACTATGTGATGTCTTGGATTAAGACCATTATTCGAGCTGCCATTACAGATAAGTGGAATGAGGTAATAATCAGGCTTACTTTGAAAACATCAAAAAATCAATTAATTCATTTGAACATATATCAAACCATAATCAATTTTTTTTAATTGTACAGAACTTCAACCATTCATCTGCTCTAACCGAAGGCATGATAAGGCAGATAAGGGAAGAGTGGGCAACTTATCTTATCCAAAACTGGAACTAGAACAAGACTTATTTTTCTTGTTTTCAATAACTTAGGTTTAGTTTAAGTTTATAATTTTTTTTATTGATCTTGGAATGAATTATATTTATTTATAGCTGAAACAAACTGTAATTTATTATAAACAATTGTTCTGGGAAATTTTTCTGATTTTCAGGTGTGGTTATATTCGAAAAATAAAATTTTATTAAAAAAAATTGCCCAGTAGATGTCGGTTAAGGAAAAATCTGACGTCCACATACATCAGTCAATGCACAAAGCGACGTCCAATAAGTAACAGTGCAGAAAATGATCTAGCGCGTTCATACGTCTATTTTGTTGACCACTGACGTCTATGGTAACGTCTATTGTTACTTCGTCTGACGTCTAACGTCTATAACATCTGGCCCACAGGCCAACTCGTACAAGGATGGTTTGTTTTTTAATTTTGTTATTTTGAATTAAAGGTGAAATATGTTTGTAGTGGTTAAACTTAGACCTAAAATTAAAATCATTTTTTATTTAAAATTTTAATTTGATTTTCAAATTTTAAAAATAAATTAATATAATCTTTTTAATTTAATAACTTTTTATGTGTTATGTAAGGATCTGGAAAATGAAACCAAGAGGGACAGGTGTCTTAAGCTTTTGAAATAAGATTTTAAAGACCTATGGACCATAAAAATAGATTTTTTTGAAATCTCTGGTTCATTTGCTTAAAACACCCTCTCTCTAGAAAACTTGTTCTTCAGGGCTCTACCTTCTCTCCTCAATTTCTTCACACTGAACCATTCAATCTTTGAATTGAAGGTGTTCAGGTGTTCCCAGCGTAGAGGACTTCGAAACCCACCGATCAATTTCCCTTTTCTTCAACATTGAAGGTGTTCAGGTGAGTTATGCAAATTCTGTAGAAAAATCTACAGAATTCATGCCTGGGTGCCCCGGAGGGGCGTTGGGCGCCTTCAACTCGCTGTTTCAGCTTAATTTTCACGCCCGGGCGCCCCTAAAGGGCGTTGGGCGCCCTTTTCTATTGTAGCTTTTGTTTTTGATAGTTTGGGGGGTTCCGGATATCCGTTTTGGACGTTCTTTAGGTCGTTCTGGGGGTTTTAGACCCTTCCGGAACTGTTGGTGATGGTCTCAAAGTCATTTTCCTTGTCTAAGTATGAGTTCATTGGATTTTGGATCGTTTGTGGTTTTTTTGAAGTGGAATTAATGTTATATATATGTTTGTATGCAAAGTAAAGTTGAAGAGTTACATGTACATGGTTTTATATGGATTCAGTGATAATGTCACGGTATTTGGCGGTTCATGTCTTGAGTTAAGTTTCAAAGTAAAAGTATGGTTATTGGACGTAATTCCATGATCCTCAAGGGAGGTTACATGGTGGTGCCACTATAGTTTGTCGTGATTGACCGTATGAATGGCCGGAGTTCAGGATGGGGTTGACCTTGACATTCTAATGACCATCCATGCTCAATTAGAGAGTGATGAGTCATGTGGTGAGAATAGCAGGAGGTCCTAGTCTTGGGTGTCTCCATTTTATATGGGCCAAGATGAGTTTGGTTGGACTTACACTTGTGAGTGGTAAGGGTGAAACCCGTTGGCAATGGCTTTGCAAAGCAGTAGAGGCCACCACAAGTGCACAAACCCCTGGAACTCGACATTTCATACTAGTCCGGACGGTCAAATCACGTGGTCTGTCATTGGTATCAATCAAATGCATTCAGTTACAGTTTGTGTTGTATTATTGTCATTACATGCTTGACATACTTGATTGATAACATGTTTTATTTTATTATACCTAGCTTACCCTTGCATTTGTTTGTTGTATGTGCTTGCCTTTCCCCCTTGCGATGATCATCCAATCCTTTGGATGTGAACAGTAGTTGATGATGTACCCTTGGAGTGAGCAGTGGAGAACGAAGAAGACATAGCTTCCAGTTCTTAGGACTTTTTCTAGCTTTTGTTTTGACATGTTCTATATTTTTAGAAACACTCTTTAGGCATCCTTAAATCTTTAGTTGGTCATGTATTTTGGAGAATTATTAAACTTGTATCAAATTTTAAATTTCAGCCATATTTTTGGATGACTGTATGCTTAATACTGTCCTCTATTAACTCCTAACTGCTTTCTCGTACTATAATAGCTGAATCCTATTATATGTATGTCTATATAATATTTGGGATGTCACATGTTATAAGCTAATATTTAAATTAGAAAGTATTAAACAATATAAAT
Source organism: Vigna radiata var. radiata (assembly GCF_000741045.1). Lineage (NCBI taxonomy): Eukaryota > Viridiplantae > Streptophyta > Magnoliopsida > Fabales > Fabaceae > Vigna > Vigna radiata. The sequence continues at coordinate 13,441,289 of NC_028355.1, forward strand.
AACTCAATTATCAATTTAAAATATTGTTTGACAATTAAAAAAAATGTATCACAGTTAGATTAGGATAACTATGTTTATTTATTTTTAAAATTTAAAGTTCAAGGTTCAACTCCATAGTTGTCTCATAACCTTACCGCAAGAACCGTGTATTTAATAGCATAGATACGTTGTGTTTGGTATTTCTTTTGGTATTCCTAACTTTTAAATAAGGAGTGCATTATATAATACACACACGTTTTCTATTCGTGTATTAACGAAAATCTTTTGTTAATTATTGTGTATTACAATAATAAATCATATGCGAATTATTTTTTTGAAATACAAAAAACGGCAACAAATTTAACTCTTCGAATAAAAAGAAGCATATTTATTCTTTTAAGAGAAAAATAATTTATTGACAATGTAAAAGAAATATTTAACCACACAAAAAAATATATGTAAATGATTTATTAGTTTTAATAATAATAGAATGAAGAAAATTAGAAGTGATAATAACTCCGTATAAAGCGTTCAACACTTTTCCTTAAATTCCTGTTTTGAAGTGATAAATATCTGGTGCACCAAAAAAAAAAAGATGATATATATACATAGTTTTTCTATGTTTATATTCTGAAAACCTATTTGATTCGGTGAGAGGAAGCAAAGAGGTAATGGCAGTGGGAAAGAACAAGAGGATATCGAAAGGGAAAAAGGGCGGCAAGAAGAAGGCGTTAGTGGCCATTACCTTCACCTCTTGACTTTCATCGTTTTCTTGTTTCTTTTTTTCTGTAACTCTCTTTTTGTCTTCTTCTTCAGCGCTGATCCTTTTACCAAGAAGGATTGGTACGACATCAAGGCTCCTTCTGTGTTTCAGGTCAAGAATGTTGGCAAGACTCTCGTCACTCGCACTCAGGGCACCAAGGTATAACACTTTTCTTTTTGCATATACCTTTCAATCATCTTTCGCTTATCTTCGTCTGTTCTCACTATCATATACTAAAATTCTGTGTATGGATCCGTGAAACTGATAAAACTAAAAAATAAAACCCTAAAAGTGGAATTTATTATTCGAGTTAATCCAGCAGGTCACATGCAACGTGTGATTTAAATTATAATAGTAATATATGTTTAAGAACCAAAACGATATTGATTAATTTTGGGATTTAGATGAAATAATGTTGATAATAGAAATATATATTTAAGAACCAAAACGACATCGCTCGACACTTAAAAGTCCGATTACAAACGTTTATAATAAATTTTGCTACGAGTGATTAAGGTTACGTGCAATTTAAATTACTGAGCTTGATGTAGGCTTATATAGATGGTGACTTGATGGATATTTTAAACTACAGATTGCTTCGGATGGACTCAAACATCGAGTGTTTGAGGTTTCGCTGGCTGATCTTCAAGGTGACGAGGACCATGCGTTCAAGAAGATTCGTTTGAGGGCTGAGGATGTTCAAGGGAAAAATGTTCTGACGAACTTCTGGGTATGAAATATGATAGTTGCTGAACCTCCTTTAATTGACTTGCATGATGTTAATCATAGGTAAGATTGTATCTCTGTAAATGTGTAGGGAATGGATTTCACAAACGACAAGTTGAGGTCATTGGTGCGAAAATGGCAAACTTTAATTGAGGCTCATGTCGATGTGAAAACCACTGATAATTATACTTTGAGGATGTTCTGCATTGGGTTTACTAAGAGGCGAAGTAACCAGGTGAAGAGGACCTGTTATGCACAATCGAGCCAAGTTAGACAGGTATAATCACATCCACTTTCTTGCTTCTGATATGCAATGTTGGTTTCTTTTCAATTTGTTTTTCAAATATAATGAGATCGGAATAGAGTCCAGCCTTCATTGGGCTAACTTGTTTGAACATTCTTTTTAATTGAATCTCTCTCTCAATATCGAAAGTACCTAAGAGAATATCAGAAATTTGAAGGATGTGAGCTTAAGTTATATCATTACCTGTTTGTTATAATGTTGCAGTTACGAGATTCTCTTTCTGATTTTCAGAATTGGAGATTGGATTTTGCCTCTTGTTATCTTATATCATCATTACATGTTTTCTCTATTTTTTCAATTGGAGGGTAATTTTGTATATTTAATTGCATAAAACACACCTTTATTTTTTCAGATTCGAAGAAAGATGAGGGAGATAATGATCAACCAAGCAACATCGTGCGATTTGAAAGAACTGGTCCGTAAGTTCATCCCTGAGATGATTGGAAAAGAGATTGAGAAGGCAACTTCCAGTGTCTATCCTCTGCAGAATGTGTTCATTCGTAAAGTCAAAATCCTGAAAGCTCCGAAGTTTGATCTAGGAAAACTGATGGAGGTACGCCCTTTTCATTAAAAAATTTCATACTCCTCTGTTCTTATATGTCAATGAGATAATGATTCTTGTACCTGAATGAAATTTGTCAATCATTCTGGGATCGATCATTACATTATTGAGTGTATTGTTGCTGGTTTTAACCGAAGTTTTTGTATACGCTGAGGATTCATTTTTCCCTCCATTATTTTACTGACACTTCATGCTTGCAATCCTTTTAGATTCATGGAGATTACTCAGAAGATATTGGTACAAAAATGGACAGGCCTGCTGACGAAACAGTGGTTGAGGGAGCCACTGAAGTGGTTGGAGCTTGATTGACTCATAATGCTATTTTGTGTTTTGGAACTGATATTGCTTCTAATTCAGTTTTGTTGACATTTAGAAACTACATTTGTTTTTTAGGCCAAACTTTCTTGTTGGCTTATTAGTTATTTTGTTGTCATCTCCAATAAATAACTGGTGCAATCTTTGAATACTATTTATGAAGATGTATTTATGTCTCATATCAGAATTAAACTTCTACTGACCAGTAATTGCTCCATTTCTTGCACCTTATGAGAGCTTGCTGCATTTTTATTTATTTTTACATTGCATTGAATTCAATTGGGCTTAATGAATCCTATGACAACCCATTTTTGTTAGAAATGTTATACTAATCAAACTCACATGTTTAGAACCTCCATTTAAAAGAAAAGTGTTGATATATTTGTTAACATACTATTATCAATTAAATTTTATAAAATTATAATTAAAATGTCTTACGTTAAGTAAAACTAAAAAGTAAGAAATTTTGTGATGTTTAATAAATTTTGTTTACGTTGTGGATGATGTTAACATTTTTCAATAGATAATTAAGATTTATTATAACGTTGTCATTTTGTGAGTGCTCTATTGTTTCATGAAAGGCCTTGAGGTTTCTTTCTGTACCGTAGTTTGTTTTCAATTTTGTTAATGATTTTGGATTTTAGATTTAAATGTTTCAATTTCTCACGTTACCGTTGACTGTTTTTAGTATTTAGATTTTTTTTACTATTAATTACTTTAGAAATCTAATTTCAGACTTAAGCATACTAATTTTATATATCTGCTATAATTATATATTGAAAATATTTTCTTTATTGTTATTTTCTATGTTTATTTTTGTAAAAAAAAAAATCAATAGAAAAGCAACACAGTAATTTTTAAAGTAAAACTGTAAACAAAATGCCAAAATATATTAGATGCCATTTATTTTTCTACATGACATTTATATATTTAAGGACCTCAACAAGCTGATTGTAGTGTAGTTGTTTAACTCGTTTGTGGTGTGATCAGTGTGAAGTTTCTTCACCCGTTTTTGAGCTTGGAATAATATTATAACGTGCATTTCGGCAATCTCAGTTGCGCACCTGTATGAATTCTTATAATCATGCAATAACTCATAGTAAGGAGTTAACATGCCTTGCATTACATACAAGTCAGTATGCTCATGCACAATATCATGAGGTAAGGCTCGTGCAGAACGTTGACAAATCTTAATTTTGTATGGTGATGGGCAACATTATGATTTAAGTTTTGCCTTTTATTTTACATTTTCGGTATTTTTGTCCAACAAGGATAAAAGTTAAATCTCGTATTTCTTTTCTAATCATTCTATTCATACCCTTTCTTCCTATTCCATTAAGAATAAAACTAGGTCCAGTCATTACCATAAGTTAGCCTATGTCCTTAGCTTGAGGTCTGAATGTTGCCACTTTAAGGACAACAAACCCTACTTAAAAATATATTAATAAACTTTAATTTTTACGTGAATAGATTTAAGTTAACGTAAAACCGTAATTGTAAAAACATGTAATACAAATAACAAAATTTTCTTTAATAAGCTTCTATTGCTTTTCACACGATTCAACAAATCTGGTGTTTAACTAGTGCTTCACTTATTTAGCTTATACACTTAGCCTTAGACCAAGCACAAACAAGGAAAATGGGCGCAAAGTCTGGTCTATTATCATACCTAGTTTGCAGCCGGTCCTTCTAACTGTAGATATGTTTGATTGAGAGAAAAAATAAATTCTCACTTGTTTTCTTTCCTTTGAAAGAGAAGGTAATTTTTTCCAAAAATTATAACTTAATTCGCACACAAGGCTGATTCCAATAGTGTCACTTTTCACTGATAATCTAAACGCTGGAAGGTGCATGTGGTTAAATGCCACAATCACAAGGTATCCTGCACAATTGGTGGTAAAAGATCTTCATTTAAATTCAAGCTAAGTTACAAAATAATAAGAAATGGGTGACTTGGTTGACTTATAGCATGTTTTTTTTTTTTTTTTTCATTTGAAATGGGATTGAACGTCTATCCAATAAAGTTCCCCTTTCACGCTCGGGAACCTCGGAAAGTAGTACGTCTCTAAACAAGCACTCTTAAAAGTTAATCCATTCTTCCTTTCAATATCGTCTCCTTTACTTCGGTTGGGGTGCTGCAGCAAATAAACCAAAAGACTAGTAAGCCATAAAAATTACCATATACGAATGAGAGTCTTAACAAAAATTAAATTAAGAATAAACATCTAAATGCAAACGTCCTAGTTTAGGAGAAGAAAATTTAAAAAAAAATGACTAAGAAAGAAAATAAGTGATAATGGTGAAAAGAAGGCTACGAGATTTTCTTTCAAATCATTACAGGAATCCGATTTCATCCTACCCCCTCCCCCCTCCGGGGCTGCTTTATCAATCACGTATCCTGTGTATATTGTCGGCATTGCTATGTCATCCATGTGGTACCGCATTGACTCTCGTTTTACCTAAACCTAAAATATTTAACTGTCTGTTCTATCATAACCAGGAAAATTAATCGTGACCCACAGAAATTTAAAGAGTAACATGTACCAAAACAGCATCTTTGGAAGTAGATCAGGATTTGTTTTCATTATGCCATTACTGTTTTGTCTAGAATATGGCAAAAGTATCATCAACTACATAAAGTATAAAGTATGGATGCTTAGTGCCTAATTCCAAAATGGTAACAGCAGTATGCCAAAAACTTGTGGTCAACTATGATGAGAAATGGAGAAATCACAAACTTACACAACATAAACATGTCCACCCCAGCCACTTAAACAATCTCGATCTACAGATGATAGAAGCGCTTGGGAGATAGTCTCGAACAATTCCTCTGGTTCCTGAGTCACAATTAAAAAACCAAGGGAACATGAATAAAATCTTCTTCTCGTTAAAGATCATGAAAAAAAATTTAAACATCTTTGAAGTTTCAAGAATATATCATAAGCATGATAAGTTGATAACCCGTGAGAACATGGGAAATCAACTGAAAATTTGAGCCTCTATTCGTAGCAACTTTAGTTTGCAGAACATCTTATTTCATACAACAATTTTGCCCAACATTTAGGTATATTACACTTGATTTGCATTTTGCAGTTGTTATAATCTGTATTAAAAGAACCTTCAACATCAAGTAGACATGCACATAAAATAACACTTTTTTATTTGTACGTACCCCATTTCTAATACCAACATTAAAAACTGAAAATAAATGACTTGCTGATTTGTGTGTAGTGTGATAGAATGATGAGATGTCTTCACTGGAAATGCAAAATGGAGTTTCCTAGTGTTACTATCGACAAAATAATTTATTATAAAGCAGTGTTCCAAATACAAGTCTTATCACTTAAGCAATTCCAATACATCACATCTACTTCTATTTCGAGCCAGCATATGATAGCCACACGTAACAAGCTCTGTGGTAGAAGAACAGCAATGATACTTAAACAGTTTTGATAAGGACTTATGTATTATGGGGGATGGCTAAGTCCCACGTCAAAAAGTGTGAGATACTAAGTGAAGTATTTAAATGTTCGGCTTTCTTCCCTTAATATATAGCTTTTGAAAGTAGGTTTCACAAGTACCTACCAATTGGTATCAGATTAAATATCTACCAATTAATGCAAGAATATAAAATGTTTATTTATTTTATCAGATAAAAGGATAAAAGTACAAAGAACAGACTCCTAATGGAGTTCTTTGTATACAACGACACTGCCCTCCCAAAGGAGTTCATCTTTAAAAGATGGATTACTAAAATACTCCTTCCTGATTATTCTCAAAAAAAACCAGAATACCCAATCTCCTAAAGTTCTGCCAACTCCCAACACATAGAGGTTACTCCCCCCTGTTTTCCTAAAGGCAGGGGTAACATACATGCATATGCATCTATATTCATACACATATAGATACATAGATAAAGATAAAAAAGGATAACTAACTTCTTCCAAAAGATAAATAAAAAAAAGAAAGCTAACTTAATTCAATTTTTCTAGAAATGGATAAAAATAGGATAATTAAATTATTCCAATTTCTAGACTATCCTTGGCTCCCAGGAGATACATCATGTTATCCCATCTATTGTACATGAATGATATTCTGAAGATATGCAAGCAGCTATTCCAATTAAGATTCAGCAACATGCCAACATGTCCATTTGCATATACTTATTTCATAATTTAGTATTAAAACACAAGTACAAACATGATTGCAAGAATTGGCAATTTTATAAAAAAGAAAAAAAAGAGTGATGTCAAAAGCAACAAATTAAATATCGAGACAAACCATGTCAGGCTTAAACATTGACTCGCAAGCACCATAAAGAGACTCAGATGCAGTACCAGCTACAACAAAATCTTTTGCAAGTTCCCTGTCAAAGCAAAAAGCATAAAAAAAAGTTATTACCTATTACCATCACAAACTTATGGCTTCAATGAAAAATAAAAAGATTGTTCTAATAACTAAAGGGGAAAAAAGTTGCTTAGATTTTCAAAAAAGAAGAAATCTAAAAAAAAAAAACAAAGATTAAAGAATACTTAGTGTGGTGTGCATCCAATTGAGAAAACAAAATCAGTTATTTATTTCTTCATTGTCAAAGTTATGTGCATAGAGTTCATTCAACAACACTTCAGGGCACAAGGCAGGGGTACCTTAAATTTCAATAAAATTTAGAAACATTTTTTTCCAACAAATTAGTAGTTTGAAAATAAATAAAACGTCCAGCACACTAAGTATTTAGCTGCAGAAACCAACGTCTGACTATGACAGTTGTGCCACTTTGTTTCTCTCAACAGAAACGATTATTAGGTCATAAAAATTTAAAAAGACGAAAATATTCAGAAACGTCCTCTGATATCTGATTCTAGAGTAGCAAAAATAGCTAGAAATGATATAGTTCAGCAAAATTATTCATATTTGCAGATGCTGTTATTCACCAGTCTCCATATAAATGCATGATAATATCATGTCATTAAAACACTAACCTTGCTAAACACTCTACCGTAAATAAGGGCATAGATTATACAATACTTCAACTTACTTTGCTCCAATCGCATCCATGGTGCAAATGAAAGGTTTATCTTCATCTCCTAGTCCAGCAATTACAGGTTGACAAAAGTATGGACCAAACCTGAAATGCAAAAGAACATATTTTTCTTTTACAGTAATCAAGTGAGGTGACAACTTCCACAAACATAAAATAGAATTATGCATATGATTTAAATTGTGCACAAATATTTCACAAACATATCCACTTCATTGAAATAATGGAGCATTCATTTGCTTCACAAAATATGTCTATTCCTTTTTTGCAGTAATCAGTCAATTGATAGTTATTTAAAGAATAGAAAACTAGATCTTCATACTCTCTAAACATCGTGTTTATTAAGTGGTGAACATTAAATCTAACTTAATCCCACAAAACCAATTTGTAAGGTAAAGTTTGCACTCACATATATAATTTAAATTGATCTTATCTCTAGTCGATGTGGGACTTTCAACACACTCCCTCACACCAAGGTATATACATCTCGTGTGTGAGACTAGACATTAATGAGTGATCTGATAAAAGCCCAATATCGATGGAAACAATATATCCAATAAATAACAAATTTCACCAGAATAAGTTCTAAACCATTAACTCTGATAACATGTTAAGAAGTGGACTTTAAGCTTAACTCAAACCCACAAAACCGGCTTGTAAGGTGAGATTTGCACTTACTTATATACTATAAATTGGCCTTATCACTAGTCAATGTGGAACTTCTAACAGACTCTCCTCACGCCGAAGTATATACATCTCAAGTGTGGGACTAGACATTAATGGATGGTCCGATAACAATCCGGTAATAGGTGGAATGATATGCCCAACAAACACAAATCTCACTAGGATAAGTTCTAATTCATACCTCTGATACCATATTATGAAGTAGACTTTAAGTCTAACTCGATCCCATAAAACTAGCTTGTAATGTAAGATTTGTACTCGAATATATACTCTAAACTAGTCTTATCTATAGTCACTAGTCAATGTGAGACTTCCACCATTGTTCATTAACACATCCCCACACCTCACAAAGGAAAATAAAGCACATTTAGATTGCATGGCCATGGACAAAACTAGAGCAGTTCCGCAAATGTTTTATTGAGTTACAACAATTTTATGTTCACAAAATACAAGAGTCTTATATTACTCTGCACGTTCAGTTAGAAAATATTCCGAGTCAACTTGAATATACACCATCAGTCTAACACTTGAAGTAGCATATTAGAACGAGATATTACATCTTTAACGATGCAACTTTCAGTTTGTTGACAGGAGACATGCTGAGGTAGGAATATGTCTTAGCCATAACTTTTGTTTTTGTATCTCATATTAATAGCAACATCATCACTATTATGTTTTGCTGATGATAACATAATTCTTTCAATAATACCAAGTCTCCCTTCCTCCCCCGAGGATTACCTTAACAATACTAATTCTATTTCCCATCTTCTCTTCCTTACCCCCAACCTTATATATTCGTTCCTTTTATGAAAGATAGAATTACACCATCGGGTTTTAGAGTAAGAAACGGAACATCCAACAAAGTCAATTCCAAAATAAAATACACAGCGACGGCGTTCAATATATAAACAAAACATCTGGATAACGCCACCAAAAAAGAATTTACCTACAAATCGACTATGCAAATTTAACATTTAAAACCAAACAAAAGATTTCAGTTAAACACACGACCGAGCACGGCATCCTGTGGTTGACCGCGAGGCCTAGAACACAGTCTGGAGCTACTACACCGTTACAATAATGGAATGGAAGGATTCAGAATTCACCGTGTTTGGTAACAGCATCTTTATTTATCATGCGATTTTTTATTTTTTTTTTCACTCTCAGATAAAGCAAACAGGCAACGTTATCGATAAAAGTGCATAAGTGCCCTAATCCTAAGAATAATTGATAAAATTAAGACGGAGAGACACACCTTTTCTCGTAGAGAATGGCAGAGACTAGGCTAGCGAAGGTTTCGGGCTTCATATCCCTCTCTTCACGCAGCTGATACAACTTGTGGCGGAAAACTAGGCGCTGGTAGAGCGTCTGAGCGTCGGTGGCGAGGCCCGAGAGACCGATGAAAAGCTTGTCGTGGATCTTGGAAATCCTCTGGAAATCGGTGGCGATAGTCTGGAGCTGAACCCCGAGTCTCCGATCGCTGGCAATGGCGAAGCAGTTCTTCCCCACCATGGCCACTAGGGCACTCCCGTTGTACTCGAAGATCGACATCCTTCGCTGCTGATCAACCAATTTTCTGACTTCGTCACTTACACGGGTATTTGCTAAAATCCGTAGTGTTTGGAACTAAGCCCTAACGTGGTGCTAAATTTAATAAATATATAAATATATCCTTACCTTAATATAATTTATTAATATTGAGGACTAGTTTATAGGATTCTTCGTTATGACAACATTGTCACATATTTTCTAATCTTCTAAGTATAATCTATCACTTTTAGCATTTATTTAAAATAATATATATATATATATATATATATATATATATATCATAAATTTATTTTAAATTAATATAATCGATACATTTTGCTTGTGTACAATTTAAAGAATTTGGTATGCATATATTTTTTATATATTCAAGTTTATATTATATATAAAACATCTCATTTAAATAATTTAAATATATTAAAAAAATACATGTTCAATAAACTAATAACGGTTAATATATATATATATATATATATATATATATATATATATATATATATATATATATATATATGATTTGTTAATGTATGTACGTTTGTTTTTCAGTTGGTACATATTGTTATCCAAAACATAATTATAACTCAATTTTATATACATAACTCTATCCTAAAACTTATTTATTCATCTCTTATATTACAACCCAAAAAGAACATTAACTATATTGATAGATCATCTTCCTCTTCTCAGACCCATCATGTGATAATTTCAAAATTATACAACAAACACAAGCAAACAAACAACACAAAAAAGATAAGCTAATATCAACAGAATAAAACATGGAATTCAAAAAATAGCATATAATATTTTCACTTTCAAACTAAACACAACACCTAAACATATCATAACATCCAGACTTAAACATCCATATACATGTATTATTGTCGAACTCTGACGGGTTGTTCACTTGTGGTGGCTTGTACGTTTCTGCAAAGCCATTGACAATGAGTTTCACCCTACCACACACAAGGTTAATCTGTTAAACGTCTAAGGTCAAGGTAAAGCCCCTAGACTAAGACCTTTTGTTACTCTCACCAGATGTTTCACTCATCTCTACTTGAGAATAAATGACCATTAGAGTGTGAGAATAACCCCAAAGGCTGAGTTCCTACAACAATACATACACTACTTGAAACAAATATCAAGAATTTTTCCTTGGAACTCTTTCCAAACCACACTTAACCATATCCATAACCTCATGCATAAATCATCATATAATTCAATATACATTACTAAACAAGCTTTAAAGTATCAATACATCTCTTATCCATGAGAAATAAATGAGAAGAAAGCAAAATCCTAACCTGGATACAGGGCGCCCAACGATAGAATCCTAACACTCAGTGCTAGACCTTACTTGCTCAGCGAGCTTACCCGACGCCCAACGAGAACGCAAACAGAGAGTTCTCCAAGCCCAACGAGAACTCTCGCCCACCTCTGAAACACACAATCATCCATTACTATTAACTCACCCAATGACCCTAGACTCGTCCAACGCCCAAAACCCACTGTAAAAATGTCGCTCAACACCAAAATGGAGCGCTCAACGCCATACCAGATGACAATAAGATGTTCTTTTGATTTAAATGCAAAAACATGTTTATAGATGAAATTGAGTACCTCTTTCCTCATTTGGTTAGAAAGAAGATGCCCTATATCAACTCAACCACTTAAAAACACCTATAACCAACTCTACACATTATAACAAAAATTTAAAAAACTAAGGCTCTAAGCAAGGAACAGTTGACTCAAAAACAGACCCCGAGCTTTCAGTTTTATTACAAACTTACTCCTTTAGATTTTCATGTATTAAAACCCTTAAAATGGACCAAAAACAACCAAAACTAAACCTAATAGCTAATTACCAATCCAACATCGCATTTATGGTTTATTAAATAAATAAGTTTGTAATGATCTAAAACACATCCTCAACATCAATTATAGTTTTAAAATCACTCTTATAGAAAATTCACTTACCAAAACCTCAATTCAGACCGAAATTGAGCCAACAAAACTCCTTTTTCACTACTTTTAACTAGGGATGGCAGAAAAATCTGTACCTGCGGGTAAAATTTGCTACGGGTATTTAGTATTTGCGGGTACCTCACTAGTACAAAAATCATATTTTATGACGTACAAAAACGAACTATGACGTACATAGTTTTGTACGTTATAATAGGTCTACATATTTTATGACGTAGCAAAAATTTACATTATCTGAACATATTATGACACTGTTTCTAAAATCAGTCCATTTTTTTNATATGAATATTGNAGAAAATTGTTTCGAATTGATATTGAGTAAAATTATCTATTTTCACCCCATGTTATATGTTACTTTTAGACTTTTATCTACTTATTTACCTAAATATTATTATATTTTTATATTGTAAAAAAANAGANTAATAAAGAATTAAAATAAAATTANAAAAATAGTATTTTAAAAGGTTAAGTATTATTTTGATAACTTTTCTTNCCTATATTTCTTCTTTCAGCTTTTTCTTCCATTTCTTTTATAACATGAGTAATGTTCAAGCCGATATTGAAGAACCACGAGAAGCCGAGGAAGTATTTTATGATGCATTGGGTGAATTTTGTGATACTGCCGAAGAAGAAAATGGAAAGGAACAACCTCCTCTTTATAGTTTGATAAGACAGGAAATATCTAGAAATTTGCTTGCAATAAGACCGGAAATATCTAGAAATTTGCTTACATCGTATTACCTATTTGTTCTAACATTTATGACTAATGCTGATGGTATTGATGCTATAACTCTCAAATGAAAACGGCTTGGAATAGTTTGTTTATCAGGCTTCTGCTTATACCGATAAATGAAAATTGATCAGGAAAACATAAAACTTAATACTCTATAAATGAATTCCATAACAATGCACAAAAGTTCATATATCGAAGATTCATATGAAAATTGAAGTCATAATATTTCAGACATTACATAGTCCTAAAGCTAGTTTATTTAAGAAAATCCTATGTTAATATAATAGCTAGCTATCATTGCTACAATGCACCATAACACAAATATGAAATTATTCCAACCCCTTACAAAAACTTCAAGTGTAGATTCAATTTTTAGGATGGTCATCATAAACAAAACGTTAACCGCAACCATGACTGAGATTCTGAGGACGTGTGAAGGAATAATACTGCAAAGCACAATAACGCATCTCCCGGCAAGAAGATAAGTCAATGTTGATAGTGCCGATACTATTATAAATATTATTATTCCACCTCTTATATTTCTAAACTTGAAAATAGGAGTTTCATTTATCGGTATAAGCAGAAGTCTGATAAACAAACTATTCCAAGCCGTTTTCATTTGAGAGTTATAGCATCAATACCATCAGCATTAGTCATAAATGTTAGAACAAATAGGTAATACGATGCAAGCAAATTTCTAGATATTTCCGGTCTTATTGCAAGCAAATTTCTAGATATTTCCTGTCTTATCAAACTATAAAGAGGAGGTTGTTCCTTTCCATTTTCTTCTTCGGCAGTATCACAAAATTCACCCAATGCATCATAAAATACTTCCTCGGCTTCTCGTGGTTCTTCAATATCGGCTTGAACATTACTCATGTTATAAAAGAAATGGAAGAAAAAGCTGAAAGAAGAAATATAGGAAAGAAAAGTTATCAAAATAATACTTAACCTTTTAAAATACTATTTTTNTAATTTTATTTTAATTCTTTATTANTCTNTTTTTTTACAATATAAAAATATAATAATATTTAGGTAAATAAGTAGATAAAAGTCTAAAAGTAACATATAACATGGGGTGAAAATAGATAATTTTACTCAATATCAATTCGAAACAATTTTCTNCAATATTCATATNAAAAAAATGGACTGATTTTAGAAACAGTGTCATAATATGTTCAGATAATGTAAATTTTTGCTACGTCATAAAATATGTAGACCTATTATAACGTACAAAACTATGTACGTCATAGTTCGTTTTTGTACGTCATAAAATATGATTTTTGTACTAGTGCCTCTTACCCGCGGGTAGAGGGTATTTTAATACCCGCTTGTTAACGGGTCGGGTTCGGGTATCACCCTATTCGTACCGCGGGTACCCGCTACCCGTTTAAGAGATGAAATTACAATTTTATCTTGTTGAGTTTTCTTACTTTGGTATACTCTATGCCTCTGCCATCAAAGTTCTTCAAATCCTGACTGCTGATTTTGCAAATCCTCTACTACCGTCAAGTTCTCCAAAACCTCTTCTCTAAAAGCTAAAATCCAAAAACAAAATTAACCATTTTCTCTTCTCTTCTCTGATTTTGCATTTCTTATACACTGTTGTTGTTGGTTATCTTATGCGAAGAGGAACTAGATCCAGCTGAAGTAGTCACGACAACTCTTTATTCGGTGTTTGTTGATAGAATGGTGTTGCAATTACTTTGGTCTGGTTATCTTGTCCATTTAATCTGAAGCAGCCCACGTGTTTGAGTTATTGACTCAATGAAGAGTATTTTAACAAAAGTTGTTTAAAGCGATAGGAATATGTTTTCTTCTTCTCTTTCACCAAACCTTGCAGAATGTGGAATTGTTGTTAAAAGCCTTTGAACTTGAATCATCCAGTACTAACTTACATTTCCTTTGTTTAATCTTTATATGTAGTGATCTAGTTGACTGGTTAGGCGTTGAGGAAATTGGACTCTTCAATTTCAAGCCAATTGCGAGACTTATACCTCTGGAAATTCATATTCAGGTATGTGGAGATATGTGTTTATCTTGTTCAACTAAAGTTTAATGTGTTTATCTTGTTAGGCGTTGAAGTTATTCTTCTTCAACTAAAGTTTGATATGTTTATCCTGTAGTTGATACTGAGATATGTGTGTGAATATGACATGCATATATACATAGAGATTAGTAAATACGGTTGAGTACCTTAAGTAATTTTGTGGATGTTTTAAGGTTGTAGCTTGACCCTTGATTCCTACCTTTGAAGTCTATCGAGCTTTGGGGGTTAATGCACATGTATATGATGCTACTTGTTTTAAGAAAATAACATTTGCATCACTTTTAACCATCTCCAAAGGATAAAAAATAGTCAAACCCTGCATTGTTCTTCAATAGATGTTTAAATAGACACATCATGACTTATATATTAAGGTATGAAGTTCAAGTTAATCAACCTCATGCTTCAAAACAACAAATAAGAAATCCATCATTGAGTCCTATAAATTTTCAAGTTAAACAAACATTGATAGAATAAATGAGGAATACATGAACAAGCAACTACATAATGACCTAAAGAATAACTACATAAAATTTACTATTTTAGTTATTCATTGTTTCCTTTAATGATGATTTGAGAAGAATTTAATAATGCAGAATTGACCTCAATTAGTTCATAATAAAGCACTGACATACACCTAAAACCAGAATGTCTCTGATTATATGATGTATCATATTTTTGTTTCCTGCTTTGTTACTACTAGATTTTACAAATTCTTCTCTGAGGAAAAATATTTCATATGATAATCATAAGAAATAATGTTCCTATGCAACTAAGTTAACACCCCAGAATTAAGAAAGTGTTCCCTACAAAGAAAAAACCAACTAGGTAAAACATATGAGAAGCAAAATTGAAGAATCCAAAAGGATAAAGCCAATACCCTCAAAAACACATCTATAGCAATATTTTAAAACGTACAAACTACAAAACTAGTACCATGCCAAGTAATTAAAAATTTTAGAACAATGAAAACATAGCATTAATTGTTGAAGATTGAATTGGATAAAAATAAGCTTACTTCCTCTAAGTTACTGTAACAAGCAGGGGATACAAGCTCTAAAGCACAACTATTTCTTACTAATGTACGGCGTCGAACAAATGATACTGCAACAGATCTTGAACTACTAGATGATGTTGGCTGGCACAGGGTCATGAATATATGTTTTAACTTGTATTAATTTGAATTTAAGTTTTAATTTGTACTAATTTGAATTAATTTGTATTAATTTGAATTATTTTTACTATTAATTTGTATTAATTTGAATTTAAGTTTAACTTTTATTTATTTATCCATTAACTTTGGATATATGTTTTAAATATTATTTGTACTTTTTTTGCAATTTAATTTGAATTTTTTCATTTAAAAACTTATAAAATATTTTTTTTTTAAATATTTGCGGGTTGAAAGCCGATATCCAACGGGTATCCGTGGGTTGAAAAAAATTCGTGGGTTTTTTTAAGGCAGGTATCCAGTGAGTAGCGGGGAGGGTAGCGGGTACAATTTTACCTCGCGGATCGGGTTGCGAGTAGGCACTATCCGTGTCCGACCCAACCAGTTGTCATCCCTACTTTCAACTCTATAGGAGATTTATACTTCTTAGAACTCCAAAATAGTAGCATCATATATTAAATCAAGCATCATTTCACAACACACCATTATATTCACCAATAGACAAATATTCACTCATTAAGATACACATGTAGTAAAATTACTTACATGTGTCTTTGACATCAAATCAAACAAAAAGGAGTAGAAATTGACTTACTTTTATAAAAAAATCTGATATGGTAAAGTTGTAGACCTCATTGTCGTTTAGACACTTCCTAATTATCAAAGAGATAACTCAAAAGCTAAAAATATAAGAGAAAATATAGAGAAAATATAAAGAAAAAGTTTTAGAAAATATGTGTTTTAGATAATGAAAAAAGTTTATAAAATTTTATTTATATTATCACATTTATATAATAATGTATAATATAATCGTATAATTACATTCTTTCTATTTAATTTTTAATGATATTTTAATTTCATAATGATTGACGCTGATGTTAAAAAAATTGAAAAAAGAAACAAAACATAGTTAAAAAGAGAGTAAAGCATAATAAAAAGAAATTCATGAAATTAGGTTGAGCTAGAAATAAAATATTTTTATAACAGATAAAAAAGTTGGACACAATATAGTTACAACAACTCATTTAGAACTAACATACCAACCCATTAGAAAAAACATAATTACAAGCATTTACTAAATTAAAGTTGTAATTATTTAATTCATTACATATAATATAAAAAGCTTCAAACTTGTGAACCAAAGGTTATAAGTAATGTTAAAATTTATAATTTATAAAAATTAAGAAATAAACTAATATGATATTTTAATTCTTTAATTTATTATAATTATGTACTGGGTTAAAAATCTTTAATTCTTAATTATAAATATTACTTTCATATATGTTTTGTTAAATACATTAAAAAAAATGAAAAAAAAACATTTTTTTTAAATTTTATTTAAAAATAAATATTTTTTAACTAGTATATGTTATCTATTTTAAACTTTATTACGGTTTTCATTAAATTGCTTTTTTGAAAGTTAAATAAGAATATATGTTTAAATTGTTCTCTAATTTTAAACAAGATAAAATTATTAAATATATGGACACAAATACAGTAAGGAGAAAGAAATCACATTGATATTGAAAATTGAGAATACATAATTTAAATACCGGAAAATTTGTAAATAAAAATAACACTGCTAGTTAAAAATTAAAATCGCAGTCATGTTTGAAATGTATTAATAAGGGGTAAAAATGTAAGAACGTGATATAAGGATTATTCTATCACATAAAGCATATTCCCTTCACGTATGCAACATGAACGGTTTAGATTCGTCTTGGAATAATATGTTTTTTTTTTCTTTTACGATGCAATTTTTATTTATTACAGAAATTGACATTAAAAAAAAAAGTTTAATATCAATTTTGGTTCGTTGAATTTATGTGGTTCTCTTGTTGTTGAGTTGTTTAGAGTGATTCTATGTTTTTTTGTAAAAATTGTTCAAGTTAGTTCTTTTAGCCGGTAGTATTAAAAACGTTTAAGGACATAATCTCCACTCAGTCAATATTAAATGACTTGTGCACTTATTCATTAAGTGACAAGTGAATTACGTGACAATATCAGGTTTTAGTGGTTCTTTAGGAAGAAGAAGATGAAATCGTAATTTTGGTCTCGTGATTATAAATCATAACCTGTGCATACTCATTCATTCATAAGAGTCTACAAATCTATGATTATTTTGTAAATAGTTTATTCATGCAGTAAATGAAAGACATTTATAATTACAATTATTTGACGCACTCTAGTAGCTTGAGTGTTAAAGTATTTTTTATAAACGTACAATTGTCCCATTATAGAAGACGAGTAGCAAGGAAAAAGGTGAAAAATAAACCTTTCATTAAAAAAATCATGCCAGATACATTAAGCCATAACAATTACCATTACCTAAAGTTATCTTTAGTTTATATGACTTTTCTTTCATTCAAGTCATGGTATAACTTTCCCACATTTATAACTTCATTGTAATAAAATAAATATTTTAAATGAAATTCAAAACCTCAAGTAATAAGTATTTGCAACTTCATTGTACATTTCAAAATATTAAAATCAAGACCGAGAGGCCATACTGTTTTTTGAACGTTGGATATATTGACAGTTGAAAGGTGTAAATCCATAGTTAACAAATATTAATATAGATATTGCTCTTTGAATTTAGTTTTTATAATTTCTCTTTAGTTTATCAAATTACCCTTTTCTTTGTAAACTGAATCACAACTACGATTCATTTAGAAAAAAAAAATGCTACCATTTGTTATGTGTGAATTGAAACTTTATCTTTAAACATTTCTTGAAATTAAAAGACAATTATTATTTTTATTATTTTTGTGTCCACTTTTAAAACCATATTTTTAAGTGTTTTCTCACCATACTAGTTGTTGCAATATTTTACTCTTCTAATACTCTTCTCTCTCGAAGTATCTATACTTAAGAAAAAAAAATTAAAATATCTTAATTTGTTTTTATGAAATAGTTTTAAATTCTTTTATAATTAAGTACATGCATATGATAAATATTTAAGAAATCATATAATCTGTTAAATAATATATACAATTATTCATATTGAGGTATTATTTAAAAAGTTAGGTGTAAGAATATATAAGAGAGAATAAGGTAAAATTAAATTTGCGTAGGTACGATACCGTTCCCTTGGATTCAAGCAATTAAGACAAATTTATCGTTGCAGTTGATTGAGAGGACTGAAGATCAGGGAAGAGGACCAAATAAAAGTAGCGCCTTGTTTGGTTGGATGGAATAAGAATAATAAGAAGAAGAAGCAAAAGCAGCCATGGCAATGGATGAAGGAAAGCGGAATGCGGTGGAGAAGTTCTTCTTTGCGACTCTACTTCTCTGGTTAGGCTCCGTTTGTTTTCAGGTTTTGTTGAATCAGCGGTGGGAGCTTCTCTCCGTCATAGCAGGTTCAATCTTCTATCAGACATCTAATAGCATCATCCGATTCTTCTTCTCCGCAGATAAAGATCCTCTCTTCGTTAACACTTCCGTTTCTCTTCTCCACTCTCTCCTCACTTCCGCTTCAGGTCATTTCTCTTTTCACTTTCACCAATTCTATAATTTTCTTATAACTTCGCCTCTTTTTTTATTATCACTTTCTTTCGATGCTTTTCGGGCCACCCAATTTCCATAACCAGAGAGCAGAGTTTGAAATTGAACTTATCTTTTGTAAAAGAGAAGTAATAATTATATGAATTACGGCTGAGCGCTAGCAGCTTCAGCAAACCTTTGCTTGAATTGAAAATCGGTTGAGGGAGAGTGTTTCAGTAATATCCATTAATCAAGCGTTCCACGAGTCTAGTTTTCTAATTGACCGTGAATCTCCAAAATCCTCTCGTTTTTCATTTAGGTCATGTTTGAATGAGTTTGTCCGTAGAAGCATTTACAGGAGAAAAATTATTTTGTTTCTTCTGAAAGCAGATTTTAAGTTATGCGTAGCCTAAGTTATGTTTATGAAGTTATCTTATTTCGATTTTTCTTACCAGACAAGACCTTAAGCTAATTTCCTGCATTTCTGTGGGTGGTTCTTTGCTAAAATTCTTTCTGTTGGATCGATGAGTATCCCGTATAGATATTGTGGTTTTTAATACCTTTTCTCCTTTCTCTTCTCATCGGGTTCTTGCTGTTATTGCCTTTTCTTTTGCAGTGATCTTCATCTTGTTCAGAGAGTTGTTAGGTACTGGGCCAAGTGGAATGTTTGACCACTCACAGTTGGTTGAACATACTTGGCCTTGGGCTTTTGAAGCATTGAGCTTCTCATGTGGTTACTTTGCGTATGATCAGTGGGATATGCTTCATTATCGCTTGTATAATGGTTGGATCCCCTCTATCCTTGTGCATCATCTGGTTCTTCTTATTTGTTTCACTCTTGCTTTGTATCGAAATGTTACCATCAACTACCTTATTCTCACTCTTATCTGTGAGGTAAGCCACATTTCCTTTGAAACTCTTCCTTTTTGTGTGTACTTGTTTATATCTAATGTTTTTTTTTCTTCAAAAGACTAGAATTTTGGGACTAAGGTTTTCCCCCTTTCCTAAGCTGTATGTGATGTTCGTAGAAAGATATTGCTAGATAGTGGTAAAGCACTGTGTCCATGAGAAAAATTGTTAGATTGTTGTGAATCACATGATCCCCATTAATTTTTATGAGACATAGTTGAGCATTTTAGTAAGTAAGAATTAGTAACACATGATTACATATTGTGTAAAGATTAGTTTGAACCGAGACTATCTCACCTCAAATCAAGTTATAATTTCTCATTTGTATGAATCTGTGTTGTTAAGCCCTGACTATACATACTACTCACTGGTGACTGTACAAACTAAGGAATACTTATTTGTGATGTATGGCTCAGCTGCATTCCATCTTTCTTCATGTGAGAAAAGTGAGACGAATGGCCGGTATTCGGGATGCAAAGAGCATTCATGTTAAGTTAGAATGGTTTCTGAATTGGGTCACCTTCTGTGTGGCAAGATCTGTACCTCACATTCTCATCACAGCCAAGCTCATGAAGGATGCTCATAAATTTCAAAAGGGTGTAGAGCTACCACTGGCTCTGTTGGGCATGGCTGGGATGAATTTGCTCAACATTGGTCTTGGTATGGATCTTCTCAAAGCCTTTAAGAGAGAAAGGAAGTCTCAGCAGCGAAATCTTCATGACCACCGTGAATGACAGAAGAGAAAAAGTACAATACTGTACTCTTTTTGGTGTATGTACAATAATCTTTAATCTTCAGCTGAAGTGAAAAACCGGAGGGAAACGGTGCAGAATGCATGGAGAGGATTGTGTATGAATATGTTCAGCCCTTAGTTTTTTAAATGCAACACAAATAGATTATTTGTAATTTTCCCTAAAAATTATTTTGAAGCATCAAGCATGTATGAGAATATGAGAAATTTAAATGCTTCCAATCGAAACGTTTCGGGTTGAAATAACTTGGATTTAGACCCACGAGTTTAGCATAGTATTACTTTTTTTGTAATGCTTCTAATGTTATGTTTGTCCAGTTTGTTTTGGTGTTTTGGTACATTTAATTTTAAAAGTCTTAATATGATAGTTGACGTATCCGTAAATATAATTATCTAAAACTTTAATACGATGGTTTATGTTTTTAAAAGTGATTTGTTTCTGCTACCTATCTTAAGATCATTCAAATTTTCAACACGTCGACTGGTTCGATTAGCTTATTAACATTTTTGTTTAAAATGACCAAAATAAATTGTCTTAAAAAATATAGTATGTCACATAAGACTTTGAAAACTTAATGCATTAAAATGCATAAACACCATACCCATACTTTTTAAAAGTAGTATTTAGCTTTTTTGAAAGCAATCATCATACCATAAACTCGACTCAGATTTAACCAGTAAAAATATCTAATATAATAATAAATATTAAAAATTGTATTAATAATCTGTATGCATAACATAATCACTTTAATACAGTAAAAAAAAAAACCCTAGCAAATTGTAACACCCCGGCAACTTACAAGGACTGTTGACTGCCCCCACACATCACTCCCCGCCCTCGTCAGTGCCCGGGTGTCACATGCCCACCAGCTTCCGTCTGGTTCGTCCTCGAACCACACCGTACTGGGAGAGGCTAGGCTCTGATACCATCTGTAACACCCCGGCAACTTACAAGGGAAAACTTCCAGTGTGCTTTGTCCTCACTCGCACACTTTCCAGGAAAACTTCCCGGAAGGTCACCCATCCCAGAATTTCTCCAGGCTAAGCACGCTTAACCATGGAGTTCTTATGGGTTAGGCTATCGAAAAGTAAATGCATTTTGGTGATATGAGTAGCCAAATCAATTCCTTTAAGCTACCCTTCAACTGTATAGTCTCATACCTATACAGTCTCCAGATCCCTCTCATTCCGGTGTATGTTCGATTCGTCCATGTGCCCCTTCCACTCGAAGCCTGCCAGGAGCGGCTCCTTGTCCGTGCCCCCTGCACCATGCTTCTTGCACCGGCGATCACTCCCCGCCCTCGTCAGTGCCCGGGTGTCACACAAATCACAATAATAAGATGTAATAATACATTACTAGTGCCAAATAAGTTGAAACTAATTACATGATATAATTATATATAAATTCATAAAAACATAACTTTTGGAGGAACAATCTAAAAACCTAGTTAATTTTTTTAAGTAATTGAAGTTTAATAAAATATTATCATTATTGAATAATGTTTGAAAAGAATTACATTTGAGTTTAAACTTAATGATTCATTGACTAAATTCGGGACGAATTTAAATAATTTAATCAGAAAAACCAATAAACTCGTTTAAATTGTAAATTCATAACAAATTTGCTGGGATTAAATAATTGGTTAAAATCATTTAGGCGTTCCTATTTTCGTAAGGTATTCCCAATTTGGTCTCCTTTTTTTAAACCTTTCCAATTGAGTTCTTATAAGTGTTAATTTGAAACAAATTAGCTCCTGTCGTTAAAGAATGTTAAGGGTGTTAAAATTGTGCAGAGGTGAGTAAATGACGTGGTTAAAATTATTTTAACACCTCAAAAGGAGAATTTTAACCACTTCATCTACCCACCTCTACACAATTTTAACATCATTAACAATTTTTAACGGCATGAGCTAATTTGTTTGAAATTAGCACTTATAAGGACTCAATTAGAAAGGTTTAAAAGAAGAGGACCAAATTCGGAATACCTTACAAAAATAGGGACGTCTAAATGATTTTAACCTTAAATAATTCAATATGACCATCATTAACAACAAAAATAAAAATATTATATAACTCCGTAATACTAATAATTCAAATAAAACATGATTTTATAATTTTATTACAATCAACCACCATCTTGATTAAAATTTATATTTAGGCAGCAAAAGTGCTAGAAAGGTAAGTTGACATGGTTTGCATGAGAAAAATTGTCTTTCTATATAGTAGATATAATTAAAAATAGAAGCTTCTCTTAAGGGGGTGGTGGCGCAGTTGGCTAGCGCGTAGGTCTCATAGCTTCTGAGTTATCCTGAGGTCGAGAGTTCGAGCCTCTCTCACCCCATTTTGTTATGTTTTTGATATGATTGTTATTAGTTTTTTGCTATGATTATTTTTAGTTTTTTGTTACGATTGATACATTTATCAACGGAACACTGAAATATTTATACATAACAAAACCATAAAAATTTAATCCATGGATCAACACAAGCATTCGAAAAAATTGATAGTCATTATTATATATGATAGATAGCACTAAATGAAGGAGTTCCATCATCATAGTTTTTAGTCCCCACTAAATTTCTAGTTGGAGTCCACTCTCGGTTTGAGAGAAAATATTTACAAAACCATTTATACTCTTCTCAGAATCATGCTTTGGCAAGTTGGTTGATGAGGATGGTGGTGAGCTTTCTTCATTTTTACTTGAAGAATCGGAATCTCTTTCAGTTGAGTATGTGCCATTTGAATGCGACTTCAACATGACTGCACTGTCTCTAGCACTGAATGGAGTTGAAGAAAGTTCTGGAATGCAGGTAGTGTCAATCAGGAAATCTTCTAGTGTTGCTAGTGAACTTAATTGATTCCCCAAAGACGCTATTGTTTTCTGGCACTCAGCAAGCTTTCCTGCAGCTAATGCTAGGTCCTCCTGGCGTAGAACATGCAAAAAACATTTAACAGAGTTTTCATGTTAGGAAAATTTAATATAGATGTTATATGATACCAACCTGCTTTAGCTTCATTTCACTGTAAGAGGTTATTGAACCGAATTTCTCTTCCTGCTTCTTTCTTTCTAGTTCTTCCTCTAATTCCTTATACCTTTTTTCAATTCCTACTGATATGGCCTTTTCCTTATCAACTTCTGCTTCTAGTAAGTGAACTTTTGCAGTTATTGATTTAGCCTCGGACTGCATGCTCGTTAGTTCATTTTCTAACACTTGCTTTGATTTGTAGGCGTTCTCTAGCTCTCTTTGCAACTCCTCCAATTTTCTTTCTGCCTCCCTCATTTTAAGCTGTGATGTCCCAATGACACTCTCACTTTTCATTAAACATGTCTTCACTTCCTCTTTCTCAGCTTTGGCCTTCTCTAGCTTCTCTTTTAGTTCATCAATTTGCCGAATGGTAGCGTCAAACTCATCTCTGATGGAGCTTTCTTCGTGAATGCAATCATTGGCAACAAGTGACTCTTTGATAAAGCTCTCACTCTTAGTATCTGGGAGTGCTGCGAGTCGTTCCATTTCAAGAAAATCATCCATGAGATCAATGTTAACAGAACCGGATGAAATTTGTTTGTACTTTTCATTCTTGAACTGATCAAGCTCAGCAATTAGCGCAGATGCCCATGAATCAGAACCACTTAATTCATCTATGTCTGGTTCTGAGCCACTCTTCCTTGTTGTATCAATCTCCACTGCCCTTGTCCTCTCTCCACTGTTGGATTGGCCATCGTTGAGAGATTCAACACAAGAGGATGATGTAGTGGAAGCTCTAGAGGCCATGTTTGTCAGTCTCCGGCACTCAGCCTCGAGCTTGGCAACTTTATTGATGCTTTCTAAATGTTGCTTGCTAGCCATCTCGGCTGTTTGAGTACTTAAATTCCACTCTATTGTCCTGAGTTCTAGTTTTTCAGATAGAGCTTGGAGCTCATGTTTGAGAACCGCGTTCTCTCTCTCCAAATATTCGACCTTCTGGTACTTATCAAAATCAATTGATGATGGAGAACTAGCATTCGAAAAATTTGATTTGCTCTGCACCTCCATGAGCTGCTTCTCTAGTGTAGCTTTGGAAGATTCTAGCTCACGTGTTTTCTTTAGTACAGCATCATGAATGCTTTGCTCCTGCTCTTCCCTTGTTTGTCTAAGCTGCCTAACACACTCCCTAAGTGCACTGTCTAGATGTGTGACTCGATCTTCCAATGTTGAATTTCTGAGGGTCAGTGCCTCGACTTGTTTCTTTAAACTTGTCACTTCATTTTCAGCCTTTTCCCAGCCTATAAGTTCATGGAAATTATCCAGTTAAGAGACAACGTGAAACAGAAGAAAAGAAATATATATTCAGCCATCATTTAACATTAGCATTCATGCTGATCAAATCTAAGCTATTGATACCAAAAATACTGTGGCAGTTGTGGGAAAACGGAGATGAATGCTTTAAAATAAGTAAAAAGTTATGGACTAGAAAGGACTGTAGGAACATTAGGAGAGTGAGGAGGACAAGTGAAAGACAGCCAAAACGAGTGGTATGATAATATGGTGAGAACTAAGTCTCTCCTGTAAAGTATGCCAAGTCAGGTACAACAAAATTTACTGCACAAAAATGTAGGGGCCAGTTGGGTACGGGGAGAATAACGGAAGGGAGTATTCTCTATAAAATCAATATAAACATATATACAGAAACTGCAGATAGGTGTTATGCAGCACGATCCTACTTTCTCAATGATATGGGGTTGCAAAATTCCACCAAAGTGCATTGCTTTACCTGGAAAGTGTTTTACATACTAGAGAAAACCTAAGAAAAAGAAGTATTTTGTTTGAGCAAACTGATTCGGTATCCCCTCTATGCCTCGTGGATGAAAAATCAACTGAGCATGTCCTCTTGACATGTCCAAGGTCTTCTACGGTGTGGAGCAAATGCTATAGCTGGGTGAACCTTAGAACCCCATTGCCTTGTAACATACAGGTATACTTCACTACACAAATTGGGTGTGGGAGTTTTCCAGAAAAATAAGTGGGAAATCTTTTTATTTGCTATTGCGTGGTGTTTGTGGTGAGAACGAAATAGATGTATTTTTCAGTAAGGAGTGTGTGACTGTGAAGAAAAATTGTGTTGGTCTTGGATCAACAGGCTAAAGCCCACAAAGAGTATGCCTTTTATCCGATGGGTTTACTGTCCGGGTTTGATTATGTGAAGATAATGTCCCCGTTTATATATATACACACACATACATATCTTTTTGTCAAAAAAAAAAAACAACTCATGCAGTTTCTCTTAAACCCTCTCCTTGATGGCAAAATTTCTTGATAGTTTGCTTGTTTAACGGATTAATTGTTTAGACACAAGTTCCGCTACAGCAAGCATATCCAAGTAAGAATAGAGAGGTAAGTACTGATCAATAAATGTACCTGAAATAGCTTCTTCAGCGACTTTGGCATGTTGCTTAACCAAATCTTCTTTGGCACTTACATTCACGAGCGCTGCAGACAGCTTTTCTGACATATTCCTCAATCCATCAGGTTCATCTCTATCCTTTAATATACTTATCATTACTCCATTTACATCTTCATCTGTTAAATCATCATTTACGCTGTCTGTTGCATGTGAGGTGACTTCAGGTGATTGTGAATAGAAAAATGACATATTAATATCTTCAGGTATGACCACAATTTTTGAGGCGACTTCGGGTGACTGGTTATGCTCAATAGGAGATTCATTCAATGCCTCAAGCTGCATAAACAAGAAAAATATACTTAGCATAAAGTAGAAGAAAGTAACGGGATAAAATATCAACCTCCAGTCGATGAACAGCCCAAAAAAATATGATAATTATGCTTCATTTACATTAATGTAGGACAGTGAAGCTGGTAATATATACATCATTGTACTGAACTTACGTACATCCATGTCTAGGTCTACTCACAAGAAAAGAAAGTGGTAAATTATAATTGCAAGTACCAGAGAACTGATACATCCGAAAAGACATGCATGAGTCATAGTTAGCCTTGTCTTAGTTCATTTGTTCAAACAAATGCTATCAATCTAACAGGAGACAAAGTTGTCCTTTTTCGTTTTGGAGACAGACTCTGTAAGTATCAGCAATATCAAGACAGTGATTACCTCTCCAAATAATTTAAGGGACCAATATCACCAATCTGTGAAAACTGGCTCAATTGAATGAACTGGTAATTTTGACAACTTTTTCAATGTTCCGGGAAGTTTACTCGAGTTACAAGCATTATGACATTTGTGCATATTTATCTTAAGTAATGACATTTAATTACAGCAAAAAGAGAGATAACCGGGGGAGTAAAACAAGTGAAGGCCATCTTAATAGCAGTAATTGAATGGTAAAATTCATCCATTAAGTGAGGAATTCTGAGTTTAGTACAGAACAGTAATCAGATTATAATTTAAAACTTCTGACTCGTGAATGTTTAGTATGTTATCGATAAGACCCCAGATTTTTAAGAAGAAATAAAGACTGAACATGTATGGTGTCAATGTCAACCCAGCTTAGTAGAATGATTTCGGAAACAGCAAATGTGGCAGGCTTCTGGAGGTTTTTCTTTTGTTTCAGTTAGCTATAATGACAGTATTAAACAGCTTACCGCTTCACCCAGTCGGTTCTCAGAAACGAATGACGCAGACTCTGAATTTTCAGTTTCACCAGAAGATTTCCTCTCCAATGAGCCTCTATTTTCCCCCATCGTCCCCTCTAACTAATAGCATGAGATTAACTTGAAAACTGCAAGCATTTCATCTGCGGACAAAACCCAGATGTTAGAAGCTCGCCCAAAACGAAGCACCAAAAACATTCTCCATGATCAAGATTATATTGAAGGGATTTATAAACAAACTTCGCTGACGTTTCACCTTGTCAGAGAACAGACTCTTCAGTTATACATGAAAAGGTGGAAAGTCAAACTAAAAAGAACATTCATTCTTCAACAATCTAAATTATTTATACAGAAAACAAGATTAGTTGCCTTAACAATTATTTCTTCTGACCATCTTTGTGTAGAATGCATAACACACCGACAATAAATTCACGAGGAATATGACTAAAGAATGAATCTTTACTTAATTTAAAGACGCGGTTCTTGGAGCGTTATTGAGATTCGTATTCACATATATTTCATAGCATTTGGCCTCAAATCTACAGATTGAAGGTAATGAAACAGTAAAAGATATGATGGGCAATGAGATAGTTTTTCTGCCACAAAACACAAACTGCGTCCAACATTCCCACAAAATCAAACAATTGGAGAAAAAGATTACTTCTTTCGTAACCCAACTTCAAAACATCAATGAAAAATGTTGAGGAAACAATAGATCAAGTACCTTTGAGTCTTTCCCTGTGTGAATGACCAGCTTAAACGGTAGCAGGAACCCAAAAATAATTATGGAATTGTAAACAAAAAATGGTTCGAAAGTTGACAGTTCAGAATCTGTGGACAAAAAAAAATCTGTGGAATGGCAAATAGTACCCACATAGAAACATACAAAATGATAACTGCTACTGAGAAACAAAACAAGAAGCATGCAATGGGAGTTTCTAATTTTTGTTTTTATGATTACCCTTTTCTTCTCTCTTGAAATAAAATATTGGAGGGGCACGTGACTGTTCGTGTCCAGTTGTGAAATTCAAGGTCAAGGGTGTGTTTGACAAGAAAGACCACGATCACTTTTTTCAGCTTTTGGGAATTTTTTTAATCTAATTTCGTATTTGAAATGAGCTTCTCTTATTCCCGCCATGGATGAAGACTATAAATGGAACATAAATGCAGGTCACTGTCCACTTTCCTTCTTAATAATCTGTCAAAAACCCTAACATCTTCATTTTCTGCTTTTTTTTCCTTTTAAGTTTTGTTGTAATTTCTAAAGTTTCACTGAAATTTATTTCATCAATTCGTTATTTTGCCTGTTGGTTTTGTATCTTCCTTCTATCAAATAGTTATGAAATTGCGGAATAGGACAAAACAACGAATCATTAATTTATTTATTTTTTGTTTTTATTGATAAATAACTGCTTAAAAGAGACAGACAAATAATTCATCTCAACATCTAAATCTTGTATAATGTTATATAATCAAAATAATTAATTATTCACTAATTTGAGGTTTTTCCATAATGAGTGTTAGAAACATCTTAGTTATTATTAAAATACGTTTTCCTTATCAATTTACATACGTTTATTACGGAAGAAAGTAACTCAAATTTAATGAAAAAAAAATAGTTTTTATAGTAATTTTCTTT
Organism: Vigna radiata var. radiata; assembly: GCF_000741045.1. Taxonomy (NCBI): domain Eukaryota; kingdom Viridiplantae; phylum Streptophyta; class Magnoliopsida; order Fabales; family Fabaceae; genus Vigna; species Vigna radiata. The sequence continues at coordinate 13,470,529 of NC_028355.1, forward strand.
TAAATTTATTCTTGTCTTCTCATTTCAATTTCAATTTTTCTCTCCACATAAATTTATTCTTATTATGTTTGACTTTGAAAAAGAGGGGAACAATTTTCTTTTTTTAATAAAAAACAAGATAGGCAAGTAAAAATGAATAGAAAATAAAGTTTGTACCGTATGAAGTGTCGTGCTCCCAAGAGGAAAAGTAGAGATGAGAAGTCATAATTATGAACGAGAAGAGAAAATTGGAAATATATGGAAAATAATATAAAAATTAGAGATAATATTCTTTAAATATCAATTACTCACCTCATAAACTATCCAATTTTGCTCTTACTCTTTCTTAATCTAAACCAAACGTTACTCTTAATTAGATTTTCAAATTTTAATTGTATTTTTAAATTGGGTTAACACAATACTTTCATATTTCAAAATTTGATCTTCATTTCTTCCATATTCTAAAATCTGGTGAACACTTATTCCAAATTTCAGTATCCAATATTGATTTTTTTTTACTTTTATTTTTAAAATTGTTGTTTTTATTTTTTACAAAATGTGCTTTACTTGTTTTAATAAATTATATGCTAAAATATTAAAAGTATTAAAATATATCAAATTATATTAAAATATAAGTTTTAATATATTAAATTATATTAAAATATAAGTATTAAAATATATTAAATTATATTAAAAAATATTATATTCAACAAATTAAATAATTTAATAAATTTTATTTAAATTTTTATTAATAAATGATTTTAGAGAAAAAATAAATACTAAATTTTGAAATTTGGAGTAATAAATATAATATTTTGAAATTTAGGAAAAATAAATATCAAATTTCGAAATCCAAAAGTAATAGATATTGGATTTCGGGAGAAAATAAATAAGGTATTTCGAAATTTGAAAGCATTAAATAATAGATTTTAAAATTCAATGAGTTTTATAACTTTAATTTTAAATTTAATGAGTTTTTTAACCGGATTTCCAATTTTGATAAGTTTTTAATCTAATTTTGTGAGTTTCTGGATTTCAAAACCTGATTATATGCAAAGTGAGACTAGAGAAGAAGAAAACGCATAAGACTTGAGGATGCATGATTCAGTAAATATAGAGGGTGTAATATATTCATTTTGGTAAGTATTAAATAATTACTGCTTGTCTAATTTTGGTACGTAATAAATAATTACTACTTATCTAATTTTTACTGAAAGACAAAAGTATATACTTTGAGGTGCATGGAGAAGCTCCCAAATAAAATTGGCTTTATTTTGAACATGAATCAATTACATTTGAAGTGAGCTTGGACCATCTTCAAACACTACTTATGAGACTTTTGTACATACTAGCTTTCTAATTCATTTTTTCTTATCAAGTGATTCTTTCTACACCTCCTTGTTTTTAATATAATATAATAAAAATATAACTTATTTTTAATATTTTTTTATGGAATGTTTTGGGAAGTAGTTTTGGATTCGAAAAATACCTTCTGAAACATCCAATCTAAAACAAAATAAAGAAATTTCCACAATAAATGTTCAATAGATATTTTCGAATGTGGAATTACCTTCTAGATTACTCGTTCCATAATTTCTTCTTTTATATTTCAAAACACAAAATAAAAATATAAAAAAAAATTAATCACTCTAGCGATCTCATTTTTAATAATAGGTCTCTCAATTTGTTGGTCTCAATTGAGTTTCTATTTTTGAAAGACTAAAATAATCATTTTATCAATCTCCATTTCTTTCCATCTCCCAACTCTCACTTCTCTCTTTCTCCATATCTCTTTCCGCTTCTTCTCCATTTTGATTTTGGTTCGTGGCCTGATAGTATGGCTGTTCGTGATGTAACGATGCAGCGGTGAATGTGTGTGTGGTGGTCATTCAATAGTGCAGCGGTGTGTGCGGTGGTCATTCGTTAATGGTGCTTCGTTTCTGTGTCTAATGTGCATCCACTCATGTTTTAATTGGCGAATGAAGAGAAAGACAACTTAGCTCTTTCCATCCACCTGAAACATTAGAAAATGTGAACAAAACAAACTTTTTTTAAAAAAAAAATAAATCTAAAAAAAAGTTGGTAGAAAATAAAGAGTGAAGATGGTTTGCTGTACGAAAAGAAGGAGGCGAGAGAAGAATCGAAAATGATGCCCAAATTTCCTTGTTAACCACAATTAACTTTCCTCCATTATTCAACTTTTCCTTTAAATTTTCCAAAAATCAATCTATTACAAAGTCTTAGATTCGGTGCATGTTTTATCTGTTTTTGCATGTCCAATGCTTCATTCTAACATAGAAAACCACAACTTTGAATCTGAATAAGTCTTAAACAACATTAATGCTTTACCGGATTAGGTTTGAAAAAGCAAAAAGCAAAAAACACAGTAGCAGGAAAGCATCCATTCGTTTAAATAAGGATTTTCTTAAACGGAATAAGATTTTCTTGAACGAATCTCAACATCCGTGAACGGATCTCAACATCCGTGAACGGATGTTGATATATGTTTAAAAATACAAGGCATATTCACATTCGTTCAAATATTACTAAAGGATAAAAAAAGGATGGAGAGGTGGAGGATTATTGAAGGGTAAAAAATGGATAGGGAGGTGGAGGAAGCACTACGTAGTGGTAGTGGTGAAGGGAGTAATGTCCAATAATCAGATCTTTACTGTTAGTATAATACTAACACACTTAAAAAGGGTGTCACATGTCAGTTTGTGTTTTTTTAATTCTTTTAAATATTTTATAATTATTTTTATTTTTTTTAATATTTCTTTAGAAAAATAGAAAAATGACACATGTCAAATTAATGTTGTGTTATGTGGCAATGACAATGTGACATGACATGTGTCACTATCGTGCCACGTGTAATTGTAATTTGATCCCTTTATTTTTATTTTGTCTTAATTTAGTCTTTTTTTTTTAAATTAAACAATTTTGTTCCTCCTAAATTCAAATGAAAATTAATTTTTATATAAATCTTATACAATTAATTTTATTAAAATTAATATTTTAATTAAACATTGTTAACAAGATTAAGTTTATTATATTTAAATTTAGTTAATTATACAAATATTAATTATGTTATGTAAATATACTTGTAAGAACTAAAAAAAATAGTGACATGGCATACTTTTGTGGATTTTTCAAATGATGTGAAAATTCACACAAGTATGTCAAGTCACTATTTTTTTAACTCTTATAGGTATATTTCTAAGATAATTAACATTTTTATAATTAAATAAATAAACTTATTCTTATTAAAAATATTTAATAGAAATATCAATTTTAATACAAATATTTATATAACATTTATATATAAACTAAATGTTGTTTGAATTTGGAAAGAAACAAAATTGATTAATTTTAAAAAAAAATTAGGGCTAAATTGAGTGAAAAAAAAAGACAAACTAAATTGAGACTAATGTAATGATACGTGACATGACAGTGACACATGACACTACCATTGTCACGTCATACTATTATTGTCACGTGACACAATGCTAATTTGACACTAATCAAATATTTTTCAAATAAAAAATAAAAATAATTAAAAAAGTATTTTTAAAAAAATACGAACTAACACGTAACACTTTCTTTGACGGTGTTAGTGCGGTACTAATGGCAGATACCCATTTGCTTTACTTTTGAAAAATAGGAACCAAATTTAAACAAAAAATATATGCGATTTCCAAATAGAAACAAGAACCAGTGGAATGATTAAAAATACTCATGAAACGAGCATTTTAGAAGGTATTTCGAATGCACATATGCTTTTCAAATCATTCGATTTTGGAATTTTTCTTTTTCGTATTCCAAAATATATTTTAAAATCAAATTTCTATTTCTAAATCCAAAAATAAATAAATAAAAAAAATACCACAAAGCAAAATGTTATTCTTATTTGTCTTGACTCAAAAGACTACAACTCAACAGTGGTTTTGAAGATCAATGGAAGTTGGTTCTTGTTGAATATATAGACAAGGTCCCTATTTGTAATAGAAGAAGTATGAGTTAAGCTCAAAATACAAATAAAAAATATTAACAAACTGATTAAAGATAAAAAATAAAAAAATAAAGATAATATATCTAACACTCCCCCTCATGCTAGTGGATACAAATCATATATATCAAACTTGTTACTAATATAATCCACAAAGACTTAGTGAAAATATTTGTTTTTGCACTCGAGTGACACCAGATTGTTAATGATTTGTGAATACGACATAGAAGACAAAATATTAAACCAAAAGTCTCCTATTGAGTAACAAATCTGGTAGGTTGCTTCATGTAAATCTCTTCTTACAAATTGTCATTGAGGAATGCATTGCTGACATTCAATAGATAATGAGGTAATTGTTCAAGAGTCACCACGGTTATAAATAAACTAACAAAAAAATTTTGCCACGGGAGAAAAAACATATATGGGCTGGTCAAAAGCAATGGTGACAAAAGAGAGGTCAGAACGGAAGAAACTATGGATGAATAGGAGAGAGAAACCTTAAAAATCCAAGATTCTTCAATCAAGGCACCTCAAAAAGGAATAAAAAAACAACCTCGATGCTCTGAATATCTGTTTCAGAGGAGATGAGACGCGCGACAACGCACAACAAACTTGAAAGAGGAAAATAACAACATAAACACTCTAAATCACTATGAGACATGTCACTATGCATGATGGAAAAGGAAGCAGACTCATAACTTCAAAAGGAGCTAAAAGCAGGTAAGAGTTCTAATGAAGCCATCGGTGACAGCACGATGGTCGTCTGACTGAGACGATCAAAATTGATTGATCATGGTCGCCAACAACAGAGACTTTAATAGTGACAACAGTAGACGATTCCATTAACCCACAACTACACGCTGGGGCACTTCTACCACCAAAGGCTCAACCTTCGTCACCAGCTCCCGCCTTTCTCACCTTCCAAGAAAAACCCTCTTCACCGTGCTCTAGAGGGAGGTGCGGTAACTTATGTATTCAAAAAGGAAGTTACAAAAACTCAATGCAAAAAAAAAAAAAGAGATTGAGATGCAAAACTCAGATGAGAACAATTAAAGATGCAAAAACAGGAATGAGAGGGGGAGGTGTGGCACAAATGAAAATGATAAATGGAAAAGTAAAGTTAGGCTTTTGACTTTTACTCAGGGGTAAAATTAGAATTTCATAATTAAAGAGGTGCAGGAAGAAAAAAGGAGGTGTAGGAAGAGACACATCTTTTGTGTCTTGAAAATTTATAAAAGGCTAAAGTTGGGCCTGAAGAAGATCACACGAATATTTGTTTGTGGGACATGGGTGATTTCAAAGTTTATAATTTTCTCACCAATTCTTTCTTTGGTAGGAGGATAGAAAGGGACCGAAAGAAAAAAAACAAGAAGAAAGAGGGAAGAAGTGAGGAGAGAAGGAAATAAACAAAATTCTCTGTATTAAAAATAAATGAGTAATAATGAAAAAGATTTGCTAAAAACAATGTAAAACATGTTATATCTTTTAGAAACCCATGCATCATACAAGTACTAAATCAAATTAAAACAACAAATTTATTTTTTGTTTACTAAGAGATGCATCCAATAAGAAAAGAGATAAAATCTCCTTTAAAAAATAGTTTAGAAAGTATGAAGTTATAAATGAAGCTTGTGGATATATTTTCACGTGCGTTAAATATTAAACAGTTATTTTAGAGAAATGTTTTTTCTTTTTTTATGCTAAGATAACGAACATCTGTGTACTAGGAATATCTAGCGGTGGTTGTTAACGTGTCAAAAGAGGATTTGTGGAGTTGAGATTTCCTTGTCCAATCCTCCTAGCTACGACTGACTAACTTCTTTCTTCAGATTCTGGACCGCAATAAAACACAACTTAGAATTTGGAAGAATCTAGACACATTGCTTTTCAAAAACTCCAACTTCAATTATTTTGTACGTAAAATTGAGCCAAGAAAATAAAATAGAGAGAGCGAAATGAATTAAAGTGAGTGAGTGTACTGAGTTTGAGGCAGGAAACGAAAGGAGATGAATATTATTTTTTGCGAAACCTCAAATGAAAACATTATCAGCATACCACAAATAGTGTTGGAGACGTGGTCACTCTTGCTGCCTGTCATCAACTATTACACCACATCCACACCCTTGTTAAATTATAGATGGTTTTCCCATTCTATCATGATTTTGGTAAACTCTTCCTTTAACATATTCAACACTACCACACTGCCAACATTCTAAACCAAACCACCAAGCTAACACTAGTCACCAATGGCTCAAACCATGTTGCTCATGTCTAGTGTCTCTAGCAGCCACTCCCTGGGTTTGAAGAAAGACCTTTTCCAACAATTGAGGCCTAAATTCTCTCAACTCTCATTCAATCCTCTTCCATCGTCATCTTCTTTCTCTTCTTCACCTCGTACATTCACAACTCTTGCTCTCTTCAAATCAAAGACCAAGGCCCCTCCTGCCAAGGTACTCAAACCAAACCTCTGTCTTGCCTAATCTAATACTTTGTTTTCAGAAAAATTAATTTTGTTTCACGAGATTTACGTTGTTTGTTCATTGATTCAGGTTGTAAAGCCAAAGCAAAAGGTTGAAGATGGTATCTTTGGCACTTCTGGAGGGTTTGGTTTTACTAAGCAGAACGAGCTCTTTGTGGGTCGTGTTGCCATGCTTGGTTTTGCGGTGAGTCAAATAAATAAACATAAACTCCACAACGGTCGCATGATGTGTGATATTTTTTGTTTTCAATGCACTTGACAATTGAGACTCTATTGTGAGTTAGGAAGATTTATAAAAAAATGTAGTATATGCTGAAGAAAGAAACATCAATTGGGTTGTGTTGTTTGTTTAGAGGTAGACCTTAAAAGATTAATTCAACTTTAAATTATGTTAAAAATGAATTTTGAGACTAAGTCAATATGAAAAAGGTGAGTTTGATTTTTACTGGACATGGTGATTCCAAGATTATTGGAGGCAGAAGCATTAAGAAACGTTTGTGCAGGCATCATTGTTGGGTGAAGCAGTAACTGGGAAAGGAATTCTTTCACAATTGAATCTGGAAACTGGAATTCCCATTTACGAAGCAGAGCCTCTTCTTCTGTTTTTCATCCTTTTCACGCTGCTGGGAGCTATTGGAGGTTTAGGTGACCGTGGGAAATTTGTCGATGACGAACCCAACACCGGAGGTGTCATTCCTTCAGGAAAAGGCTTCAGAGAAGCACTTGGTCTCGGTTCAGGTACCTCAGTTTTGAAACAAACAACGTTGTTGGATTTCCGAATTCTTAACATTAATGTAGAAGATGGGTTATTTTTCAGGTCGTTTGTTTGGATTCACGAAAGCTAACGAGCTATTTGTGGGAAGATTGGCTCAATTGGGATTCGTTTTCTCTTTGATTGGAGAGATTATTACTGGGAAGGGAGCACTCGCCCAGCTCAACATCGAGACTGGAGTACCGATCAACGAAATCGAACCCCTTGTGTTGTTCAACGTTCTTTTCTTCTTCGTCGCAGCTTTGAATCCTGGAACTGGCAAATTCGTTACGGATGAGGAGGATGATTAGAGAATACCTCTTTTTCTTTCTTTATATCTGTTTAAACAAAACTTCCTTCCTCATCTATCATTAATGCTCATCATACTTTTTTCTAATCTGCTTTACCATATTATATCATACTTCCCTTTTACCTGTCACACACATATTACACGTGTCACCAAACAAGCTTACCGGTGTTGGAATTAATTAACCCTTGTGTCGGCGCAACACGGAAAACTAAGAAAAAAACATAAATAATCTGTTTTGTTTGTTTTGGCATACTTTGTAGATATTAATAATGTTTGGTTCGTCGCCTCGTCCGCGGTCCATAAATTAAACAAAATCACTCGCATCATGGACGGTAGCATTAGCATATAAAATTTCTATAATAAGTTTATTACAAAAAAATTAAAGAGAAGTGACTCAATAGTTTGACGAGTGAAAATATATATACACACAAAGAAGATTAGAAAGCGAAAAATGTCAAGAACATGTTAAATTTCATACATTTTCTCACCTTCGTTAACATATGCTTACCAAAAGAAACCTCGTGTTACGATAAGAAATAACTTAACGAGATTGGTCCCGCGTCTTATTCTAGTCATAAATATTGTTCATAAAAATAAGTGAATAAGTGTACTTTGCAAAGGCTAAAATAGTAGAATATTTATAAAACGTATTACATCATACATTTTCTAATTTAAACATAGGACAGAAAAGGTCTTTCTTAACCCCGTCAGTTGCTACAATGATTAAGCAAATATATGTAATTAACGCAGGAAGAAACAGATGGAGGTTAATTCCACTTGGATCCCAGTATTCTTGGTGTTTTAATTATGATATCTTTTTTATTATATAAAAAAATATTGTTACCTTTGGCTTTAATGATTATATAATAGTTTAATTTTAGTTTTTGCAACAATAATAGTAATTCATGATGACCCTAATTAATTATAATGGACACAATTACGTGCGTAGTGGTAAAAGATAGAAAAGATAGTAAAGGTTTAGTTTTTCATGCATTAATTGTAAATATAAAAAGTGTTAAATATATTCTAAATATGATTTGTATAAAATTGTAAAAAATGACCATTTGATTGTATAAGTAATAAAAAAATGACAACTCTTAAGGAATGTTTAGAAGGAGGTGTGAATTGGTTTGGGTAGAGTCAAAGTGGTGGTGGACTCTATGAGGGACACGAACCTGCACAACCATAACTTCCAACAAGGCAGTTTCTTTCCTTCTTCCTCTCTGCTTATAAATTTATTAACTTCTCTTTCTCTTTCTCTTTCTCTTTCTCATTCGCTCATCCCATTCATCTCAAAAATGGAGAATTCCGTGTTTAACAAAAAATCACAAGTACATCACAATCCAACTTCCTCCTCCTACACCTATTCCTGCTCTTCTCAGAGGGATGTCCGCTACAGGTTCTTCTTCAATCTCATTTTGCTTTTCTTTTTCTTCTCTTTTTTCTGTCACAATAATTGCAATATCATATTTGCTTCTTTCCTAACAAATACCTGGTAGCTCATTTTTCAAGTCTGAAAGACTGAAAGCCAGTGCCTGATTGATTTTCCTTTCGTATATATTTTCGGATTCTTTAGGGTGGGTTAATGTTTCTTTCCTTTAAGTGTGCTTGAATGTGTTTCTCTTTTCGGGGTTGTTGCTACGAAACAGTAACACGCTAACATGTATCTAATTCACCTTTTGGTTGTTAACATGGTTTTGAGTGCCCACAGTATTTTCGGGGATAGTCCAATACTACCATCTAAAAGGGTTGACTTTCTTAATAGATGTTCTTCGTTTACACACACAAAGATTAAACTCCTGATCGCGCACAAACTTCACAAACATAATTATTTTCCATGTTAATCGAATTGTTTATTTGGAATCTCTATACAATTTGAACACGACTACCCAGGTTCTTCACCTCTCTCATTTTTTCCCAATTTCCCGAATCCATCTTCAAAATCAAACACGCCCTAAATTATCTTCGTAAAAAAACTGATGTAAATTATGTGTTTCACCAATTTGAAAGATAGCCAATATGGAAGGGTCTGTTTGCTAAAAAGCAACGAGACCAATTTTTCAGTAAACTGTCGAAAATTTTTACCTTGAGTTGTAGTAGTGTGCTATATGGTCAAATCTGCCTCTTCTACTTTTCTTTCTTTCTTTTTGACCATTTCACAGATACTTGGTGGGTGATGATTGGGATGGTCCAATACGAATGAATTTTTGACTTCTTGTTTTTGCAGTTGTGGCACTTGCGGGTATGAGCTGAACCTATCCTCCTCTAACCGGAGCATATCCTCCATCGGTTCAAAATATGGGAAATCCATAAGGCGAGGTATTATATCATTCTTCAACGTTGATGACAGCAGATTCACCCATGCTGATGAAATTGAATGTGCCCCATTTTTTGCCAAGCATTCGTGGGGTTTGTTCCGCAAAAAAACCAAGCTTCTCTGTCGCAAGTGTTGCAACCATGTTGGATATGCCTACAATGATCACACTTCATCGTCTTTTCCCCTCCTTGCAAACGGAGCCCAACCATCACCTGCCACAGAAGCCTCAAATCGAATGAAATATGACATTCGCATTCGCGCCTTGCAACCTTCATCTCAAGAATATGGAATCACTGAGTCAGCTTGACATTTTAAATACGTTGTAAAAATTGTTCCATTCCTTACCACATAGTAGTAATGATCACTGAATACAAGAAGGTTGTGGTTTCTTTTTTTTTTTTTTTTCTTTTTGAGATGTGACTTCATTATTCATATAGGTAAAGTTCTGTCTTTGCCTTTTTCAAGTGTGCTGTTGTATATAAAAGTTGTAGCTGTTGGATTTTGGAATGTAAAATTCAATTGGCAAAATAACTGAGACATGGCATTTATTGGTGTAATACCTGGTAAATCAGGAGTTATTTCCTAGCTTTGAATTGTCAGATTTCAAGAATTGATGATTCCTACTTCGGTTGTCCTCCCATTATATATATATATATATATATATATATATATATATATATATATATATATATATATATATATATATATATATACACATATATATATATATATGGTTTCTTAACACACGTATGTCTGCTTTTACGTTTTAACAATGTGTACCGGATTATAATAGACAAAAATATCCTCATTTATAATGGATTTTAAGTTTAAGGTCGATATTTAAATAATTTTCATTCTCAAAACTAAAAAAAGAAAGAAACCCTCAAACTCTTACTCACATTCATCATTCCTCTCAACCCTTTCTCTTTCATCTCTCTCACTCCAACATTTTCTTTGTCATCCCTATTGTCCCAATTGAAAAAAAAAAAAATCAGAAACCCTTGCCTATCCCTGATCCACTTTCCTCAATTATCCAATTTGTTTCTCTCTCGTCTCCATACTCTCCCTCAGCCACACACAACAACCCGTGACATCGTAATTTGTTGCTCTTGCTCTGTTCGTTCATTTGGAGGATGTGTTATATATTTTCCCTTCTTATTATTATTAAATTTCATTTTTAAATTAAATCATGTAAATAAAAACTTCATAAATCAATTAAATTTTCATATATTAATTACACATCTACACCACATTTCATTATATCTTTAAAGAACAAGATATTTTCCTCTATTGTCCTTTTCCCTTTACACAAAGTGTTTCTTTTTCCTTTCTCTGTTGGTATGAGATACATGATGTAAGATTACAACCTAGAATTGAAAGAATTGTACTCCTAGGGAGCTCTTCTATACCTATTTCTTTAATTTCCTTACGTCCATTTAAAATTTCTCTGATTCAAATTACCACTATCATCTTCAATTGGGTTGAGATGAGAGAAAAAATGTTGGAGTGATGATAGAGAAAATGTTGAGATGAGAGAGAAAATATCTTTGATGACAAAGGGTTTCTGATTTTTTTTTTCAATTGGGACAACAGTACGGATGACGACAGAGAAAATGTTGGAGTGAGAGAAATGATAAAGAAAATATTGGAGTGAGAGAGATGAAAGAGAAAGGGTTGAGAGTAATGACGGAGGTGAGTAAGGGTTTGGCTATTTTTTTTTTAGTTTTGAGAATGAAAATTATTTAAATATCCTTGACCTTAAAACTTAGAATCCATGATAAATGAGAGTATTTTTGTCTATAATCCGGTACACATTGTTAAAACGTACCAACTGAAAAATAGACGTACGCGTATTAACAAACCCCATATATATATATATATATATATATATATATATATATATATATATTATAAGTATCTTTTGTTTTAAGTATAGTTCTTCATATAAAATTTTGACTCTACATTCATACAGTAAATGTTCATAGAACTTTCAACTCATTAAAATTTTTAACTGTCCCTTTTATAAGTAAGTTGAGTTTTACCAATTCACTTTTAATAACTAATTATGGTTGGTTTTATCACAACATCAATACATACTTATATCAGTTGGATATTAAAATAAACTAGAGTTATATTTATATAAAAAAAAACTTAAAACAACTTTCAACGTAAAACCTTAATATTAAGGTTTAATATTTATTGGTTTGGTTCTTTTTATATATATTATTTTATCTTTATTATTTATATTTAATGTGAGACTTATATTTGGATTACGGGCAAATACTATAATGTGTCAAGGTTATTAAATTTAGAACAGAATGGAAACCAGGTGTAGGTGTAAGGAATTAGAAATTCAGAAAGTAGAAGACAGGTGTATGTAGTTGAGTGATCGATCACTTTTTGATGGTAGTTTATAAGCGAAAGTTTTAACATTTGGTGTCACTTTCTGCATGCACTCTCCTTCTCCAAAGTTCTAAATTTCCATTTTTTTTTCTTCTCTCTAAAATTCTTCTTCCTTCTCTCTAAATTCTTATGTTTTTCCTCTTCTGATCATCATTCAGGCAACGTTTGAGTTCTCCTGGCGTCCAGGACTTTCATTTAAACCGATCAAGTTGCGGTTTTGAAGTGGTTAGTCCAGTCTTGTCATCTTTGTGATCCATGCATTTTCTGTTACATGCAAGCCTTGTTCAGCTTGCATGTGCTCATCAATTCCTTCTCTGAATCTGTTTCTTGTCTTTGGTTCTATGATTAGTTCCTTTTCATCAATCAGAAATTAATAGAAGGTCATAGAAGTTACTTGCGGTGTAGGCAATACTGTGGAAGCTTAGAAGTTTTCTGGGTTTTGAGGTAAGGGAAGCTTATAATTTAATTATGATTCTCTGTTTGTGAATGGTTGCATGTTTAAATGATATTATGTTTGGTGATTTGGGTGATATTGAATATTGAAGTTGCTACATGTTAATTTGTATGTGTTGATGCTGATAAATTATGTGAATTGGGTAGGAATAGGGTTTGATTTTAATTCTGCAATATTATGCAAAATTCTTTAATTGTTGTCGAGAGTCATTTGTGACCGTTCGGTTTCTCTTGGTGTGTTCAGTCTTGACTGAATTCTCATTCGGTAAAGAATTTCAGTTAATGACCGATCGACCTTCTATTGGATATAATTGAAAATAAGCATTCGATCTATGTACAGTCTTCTATTTCCATTTAGGGGTCAGCCTAATTAAGTTACCCAAACTAAGTTAAGTCTTATATATTATAATCATTCTCGGTCTCAGAAGTGCTCAGTCTTATATTAGCACTCGGTCTCAGAAGTGCTCGGTCTTATACTAGCACTTGGTCTGAGAAGTGTTCGGTCTTATACTAGCACTCGATCTCAGAAGTGCTCGGTCTTATACTAGCACTCAGTCTCAGAAGTGTTTGGTCTTGTACTAGCACTCAGTTTCTTTGTAGTATTCAGTATTGTATGAATATTAAGTTTTAATAGTGTTCGGCTTAAGGCCTAAGCTAGTAGCGTTGGTATTAGCCTTTGGGTAGAGAGAAAACGTTCAGTCTTATAATAAGTATTCAGCTCAACTAGAGTGTTTAGTCTGGTAATAATGTTTGGTTATGTTAACCTCTAGAGAGTGTTCTTCCATTCGATCTTGTTCATAAGCATGTTGATCTCTTCTTGTCGGTCTTGTTTGAGAGTGAGATTTTATTTACTATTCAGTTTGATTTTACTGATGAGTAAGTATGATGGTATTAAAGTATGAGATGAATTAAAGATATGAAAGAGTGTTTTAGGGAGGAATATCTCGTGGTTGGTTATTGAATGGTAAAGTATGAAGGTGGTTTGCTTAGCTGGCGTTTATCTTGATATTCTGCGATTACTCATCCTCAAGTAGAGAAGAGTAGCTCATGCGTGAGAATGGCAGGAGGTCCTAATCCATAAGGTTAACTTGGATGAGGTATAACAGACTAACCTCAAATGACAGCTGGTGAGGACATCCGAGCTACTACACCATTTGGGTGCACAAACGTCGTACCTACATAATTCATACAATCCGGATTAAGGATGGCAATAATACCCGTACCCGCGGGTATCCGCGGGCAAAACCCATTGCGGGTATTTAATATCCGCAAGTAAAAGGTACCCGCGGGTAGCGGGTAATTTAATACCCGCTCGTTAACGGGTTGGGTACGAATATCACACTATCCGTACTGCGGGTATCCGCTACCCGTTTAAAAATGAAATTCCAATTTTATCCATTATCTTTTTATGAAATTATAAAATAAATTAAAATATGAAATTACAAAATAAAATTAAACTTCTGAGTCATGGTATTCAAATTTCAAACGTTACTATCGTAGTATCAACTTTGTTATTCAAAGTAAAATATTCAAAGTTCTGACATTGCAGAGGAAGTGAAAGGTCACTTTTTTATTTTGAACTTGCAGAGGAAGTGAAAGGTCACTTTTTTATTTTTCTTCTTTTCTCTAAAACCTCATTCCCTTCTTCTTTCTTCTTCTTTCTTAATATTTCTTTTCCTTCTTCTTTCCGCCACCTACCAAACACAAGAATCTCCGCCACCTACCAACCACAAGAACAACCGTCTTCAACGACGCCGTCGCAACGTTTACAACTTCTTCTTCCACCATTCACGGCTCCGTCCGCGGTAGCTTCTTCTTCCACCATTCACGGCTCCGTCTGCGGTAGCTTCTTCTTCCACCATTCATGGCTTCGTCCGTGACAACTTCTTCTTCCAACAATAGGTGATCCCATTCGTAGAGCTTGAGAGGCTGAAACGCATCGGGAGCGACAACAAGAGGCATATTTGAGACTCTTTGGTGTAGATCTGTGATCCTTTAGCGCATATATGAGATTCTTTGATGCAGATATGAAATCCTTAAGTGCATATCTGAAATGTTTTGGTGTAGATATGAAATATTTTGGTGTAAATGGGAGTTTTGAAGTGAAGATCTAGGGTTTATAAGTTTTGAAATTTGGATCAGAACTTAGGCTTGGATAATAATACAGACACGGTTAACGGGTATCCAACGGATATCCGCGGGTTGAAAAAAATCTGCGGGTTTTTTTTATGCGGGTACCCGGCAAGTAGCGGGTACACTTTTTACATGCGGGTCAGGTTCGGGTATTGCACTATCCGACCCGAACCCGACCCGTTGTCATCCCTAATCCGGATAGTCAAATCAAGTGGTCAGTCATTGTATGTATGATGTATTCGGTCTTTACTTGAAATATATGTATGATGTGTTCGGTCTTTACTTGATATATATGTATGATGATTTTATGTTATAAGTTGGTTATGAATTTGTTTATGTTGTTATGATTAATTAAATTATATAAGTTTATCCTACATTTTCTTGTCTTGTCTTATGTTTCCCATTTGGTTGTCCTTTCTCTTGCAATGATCATTCAGTGGATGTGAGCAGATGTTGATGAGTGTTTGTTGGGAGAAGCATTGGAAGAAGAGAACCTTGCAGTTTAGTTTTATGGACGTTCGGTATTTAGGCTTAGTATATCTTTTGTAATATTGTGCGGGTTATATAGAGTTTTGTATAACTCTTCAGTATGTGACTACTTTGTACCATCATACGGTTTAAACCTAGTTGTAGAACTGTAAGGCCTTGCAAAAATGCCATTTAAGTGTGTGTACACGTGGCAGCATAGGATAGGTTGAATACTATTAGTAAAGGGAAATACACTTAGCATTCTAAATCTTAGTCATTCTCCTAAGACAGCAACCATCTCCTTCTACGTTTCTCTCCTTCTTTGCCTTGCCACTCCTTCCATCTCAACTCAGATTCTAACCGTTAGTTTCTCAAATTGAAGCTACCTAAGCATTCAGGACTCCAAGAGCTACGTTTCTACCGATCGATTTTCCGTTTCATCCAACCGGTAAGAAAGCCCTCTTTCCTCCTTTGCCCTAGGGTTTCAAGCATGAGATTCTTATTTCATGCAACCCATTTCGTTTTCTTCCACAATCTAACTTCAACTTAGTGCTAAAATTCGTCCTCCATCATCAATTGATGATTTTAGGTGATTCTCACACTTTGGGTTCAAAGTACTTGGTCTAGGATCATTCCTTGAGTTGGCGGTGCACCCTAGAGGTAAGGGGAGCTAGCTTTCTTTCCATTTTTATAGTATGTTGTGAATGTATGATAAATCTTAAAGTTGTATGTTGTTGGAAGCATGAAATTGGTTGAATTGGTTTGAAATTTATGTATGAAAATGGGTATGTTATGTAGAATTGATGATTGATGATTTTGGACTGTTTGGAACCCCTTGGTATGTTGAATTAGGCATGATTGGGACTGTGATGATGATTGAAATCTGTTGTGGTAGTGTTTGGAAGAAAATCAAGTCATTTAAAGCCACTTTTAAGCCATTTTAAGGGAAGTGAGGTAGTAATTTTGAGTATATGGGGTTTGTTGTGCTTGTGGACTGTTGGGACAGTTTCACTAAGTGTATTGTGACTTGTTTGAGTCACCAAATTTACCAAAATAGGAGCAGAATGGTAAGATTGGGTTTTGGGTCCCTAAGTTGAGAAATTGAGTGTTTAGAGTTGAAATGAAGCTTAAATCACTTTAGAAACGTGTTAGTAATGTTTAGAATCTCTTAGGTAAGTTTAGTTATGTCTAAAACGAAGATTAGAGGTGTTAGAAGTTGGTTAAATTGGTAAAAAAATGGTCTTAGCATGTTCTGTCGAATTCTGCAGAATTCTGCAGAATTCTGCAGAGTCTTGGTCGTCCGGTTTTGTAGGCCTGGTCAGGGAAGGATGACTCCTTCCCTTGACCGTCCGGTTTGGATGTCTGGGTCAGAGAAGGATGATTCCTTCTCTTGACCGTTCGGTCTGGCATGTGTGTTTTCGGTCAGAGAAGGTATTTCTTTCTCTTGACCGTCCGGTCTGAGTCTTGGTTAGAGAGGGAGGTTTCCTTCTCAAACAGTTCGATCTGGTGAATCTTCGTTAGAGAAGGAAGTCTCTTTATTAAACCGTTCGGTCTGGTGAGTTTTGGTTAGAGAAGGAGGTTTCCTTCTTAAACCGTTCGGTTTGGTGGGTCTTAGTCAGAGAATGAGGTTTCTTTCTCAAACCGTCCGGTTTGGTAGGTTCTGGGTCAGAGAAGGTGATTCCTTCTCACGACTGTTCGGTTAGATACTCTGGGTCAGAGAAGGTTATTCCTTTCTCATGACCGTTCGGTCAAATATGGTTAGGGTAAGTTGTTCTTTCGCATGACCGTTCGGTCAGATATACTTTCGGCCAGGGAAGGATTGTTCCATCCCGTAACCGTTCGGTCTGGCAAGGGTGCCTGGTAGTGGCACCCAATTCAATCCCAATGGTTCGGCCACTGCTACTAGTGTTCAGTTTATTGCTTAGAGCTTGTGGTTGGTTGGTTTATCTAATTGTTTGTGGCAAATTAAGGTGTGTATGATTTATATGACTTGGAAAATTATCAAGTAATTGGATTGGTTGGATTCGGTTGCGAAATTTAGATCTCTCGGTGGGATCAATTAGTGTATTGAATGTATGTAAGAGGCTTCCACTATGGGGGGTTATCCCTAACACTCTAACGGTCTTTCATTCTCACTTAGAGAGGATTGACGCGTGTGGTGAGAGTAGTGGGAGGTCCTAGGATAGGCACTTTCACTGTAGGCCTATACTGCGGTAACGGACTAGCCTTGTGAATGGTCGGGTGGAACCCCTCGGCAATGGCTTTGCAAAGCAGTAGGGCCATCACAAGTGCACAACCCGCCCCAGCTCTATATACATTCTATGTCCGGACGTGTCTAGGGGTCTTAACATGACACGATGTTTGCTTTAGTGAGTTTTGTGAAATCAATGTTTATGTTTATGATGACTTACATGTTTAAGTGTGTATGAACGTTCTTGCAATGAATTGTATGATTGTTTGAGACCTAGCTCACCCTTGCACTTGTATGTTTGTATGTGTTTGCCTTCCCCCTTGCGATGATCATCCAATCCTTTGGATGTGAGCAGTAGGTGATGAGGTACCCTTGGAGCAGGCGTGGAAGACTGAGGAAGATCCAGCCCCTAGTACTTAGGGCGTTTATTAGTTCTTATTTCATTAGCTTGTTAATTTTTGGAAACACTCTCTAGGCATCCTTCGATCTTTAGTTTATTTTGTATTTTGGAGAACTTTTAGAACTTGTACTCAAGTTTTTTTTTCGTTTTAATTTCCACTAAATTTCGGATGACTGTATAAATATTTAAATATTGTCATCTTTATCTCTTAACTGCTTTCACATATTGTAATAGCTGAATCCTATTATATTATATGTGAATATGATATTTGGGATGTCACAAGAACCGTTCTGTTTATTACTATATTTTGTCATAGTTTTTTAATCCTTTGAAAAGTTTTAATTCTTTTAGTATTTTAGGACATCTGTAAACCCTATTTTAATTCCATTAGTTATCCTATCATATTTTTGTATGTTAATTCCTTTATATAGTATTTCGCTATATTTTGGAATAAATTTTGAAAAGAAAAGAAAAAGTACAATACAATGATATATATTTTTTTCAAAGTGATTTTGGGTGATGCTACTTCTTCGCCCTTCAATCAACTTCTCATGAACATTGTGTGCATGTTGTGTATGGGTTAAGGATAAACATAGATGATAAGCATTTCTGAGTGAATTTGAAATGTTCAAATATCTTAGGTTGATTTATGTTAATGGGAGACAATTATAGATTTGAATCCAAAATTATATGTTTTGGACCAAAAAGATGTATTCAATAAAATGAAGTGAAAGTGGGCAGGCTTTATGGGCTACCAAATTAATTTTTAAAACGGTACCAATTCATCAAAAAATCCTCGACATTAATAAGAATATTCTAAAAGTGTATACTGTTAATCGATTTAATCTTTTAAATTGTAATAAAATAAAATTGGTGTCTAAAATAAATGAAACGGAAAATTGCTCCTTAAAATTATAGCCATAGGACAATTCAACATTGGTCCATAAATTAATTATAAAGATTTTATCGTACTTGATATTTTATACGTTATATATACTTATGTTGATTGATATAGTATTATAGTATGTTCATATACATTGTAAATTTTATCGACCAATATTTTTATTTTATTTTAAATATCTTTTCCAAATTTATGGAAATGAAGTAATGATAAAAAAGTAATAAAATGACAGTTTTATTCCTCTTTTTATTCGAAAAATGAGTATGTATTCATCAGTAAATATTATTTAATCGACATCCTAATTTGTCTGTAAACGAATACTACATCATAATTCAATCTTACGCAGCCAAAAGTTACGTGTTTTTTTTTTAAATAAATATTTTGTTAACTAAAATGACTTCCCACATAACTACACAAAGATGATCTTTTATAGGTTTTGAAAATGTTGCGTAAATGAAAGATAAAATTAATACAATATTAAAAAATATAATTGTGTTGTTTATTAGAATATTTAATAAGATTTGGGGAAGAAATTATTAAAAGTAAGTTTTAGACCTAATTTAATTTCACAAAATCGACTTGTAAAGTAAGATTTGCACTATATTTTTATATTATAAATTTGTCTTATCTCTAATTGACGTGGAACTTCGAAAGGTTTGAAGATAGAAGGGTTGTCAATGAGGTGGGTAGAAGAGAGGGTGCATTCCACATGGGGTGTTATTGTTGTAACTTTGAAACGAAATTGACAAGAAAGTGAGAAGTGAAACCAATAGGGACAGACTGGAGGTTGTCAACAGTGTCCTATGTCTCTACTCCAATTTCTCATTATTCATCTAAACCAATCATATTTTCACATTTATTTCATACACATCCTAAGATAAAATACTCATAAATTAAAAAAAGAGAGTAAATAATAGTAAAAATATTTCTCAACCAAATTTAATTTACAGAACATATATAATTGTATGTATTTAGTTGAGCAATTCTACATAAACTCAAATTTCCTAGTTTGAAAAGGAATGGCTAGCTGTTTGGTCGCAAGAATCTAAGCCTAACTCGGCAAAAACATACTAATCACGTACGCCTATCATTGGACCATTTATATGTAATATCGATTTTGATTTATATATAAAAAGAAGAAGAAAGGAGTTGTTAATTGAAGCATTAGTGAAAAAAAGATGATTGGATAGAAAAATATGGAAAAAATTAAAGAGCATGAGATTTAAAAGAAAAGGTATACCTAATTTGATTCTAAACGTAGTGATAAAGCAATAATATATGTCCAGTAATAAAAATGTATGATGGAAATGAGCTTGTTGGTTTTGAATTGGATGGTGTGTTGTCATTTTCTTGTGGTGGGAATAAAGGTTTTGTGATTGAGCTTGAGGGTATTGTAATATGTAGTGGTCCTGATGTGGGAAATTGATGGTCTTGTGTAGGGCACCCATCACACCACTAAGCAAATTATAAGGGCCTAATCGGACAACCACACATGCAGCATCATTATTATTTCCTACTTAGTTTTTATAAAATGTTTGCAGTGTTATTTAGAAAACTGGGAACAAGACATTCTCCCCATAAGACAACTATAAGACAAGTACTGTAACACAATGTTGAAGGCTTCATTGTTTCCCACTAAGGCTACCTAACATGTTTATGGAGAAAATTCTCAAGAAACCCTTTTACATTAAAAACCCAAAGGAGGTAGTAAGAAAGAAAGAAAGGCAAAGTGAAGAAATGGTGATGTTGTTTATGAGGAGGCTTTATTCGATGGTCGTTTTCCTCTTTGTCAGACTCCTCATCCAACCACCCTTTCTCACCTTCAGTCCCTCCACGTGGCACACACCGCCACTCTTCTTCCATCGTATGAGCTGGAACATGTGCCCTATACGCTTTCGCCACCTAAACGCCTCACGTGACTTCCCGTGCTCTATCACGCTCTTCTCCCTGTTGCACTTCTCTAGGGACACCTTCTTCGACACTCTGCTCTTTTCCCACGATGCCACCCCGTTCTCTTCAAACTTGATTGAGATGAACGACTCTGCAAAGTTTTTTTTCTTTTTTTTATTCATTCCACAACCAAAAGATAAAGCAAAAAAATTATACACTTTAATACACTTTACTCTCATACCCTAACCTTTGCTTTTCCTTACTTTTTCGTTTCTCCTATGCTACTAGTATTCTCCTAACCAAACTCATAATAATAATAATAATAATTTCGTTATAAATGTTTTTGTTTGTACTAAATCAAGCAAGTACTATGCTGCCGACGGGTTGAATCAAAACTCTGTATAAAACTTATCAGAGTTAATGTTGTTTGGTGATGGTTTTGATGAAGATGAACGAGATATTGGGGGATTAGTTATGTGGTCTAATTCCCCATCAAATCCAGAGAATGGGAAAAATAATAATTTTTCAGTGTCATGATGCTCTTGGCGTATGCATCTGACAGCATATGCCACGCCAAGAGGAAAAGAATGACACACAACACAACACAACCCAAAGCCTTCAACTCCTCTCCCTCTGTCTTATAGCACTCTTATCGTTGTAGCTACGCTTTTTGACCTTAATTTCCTAATCATCACACAATGTAATCTTCCACATCAAGACACGCAAACATGCACTCATAATTCTCCACCAATAATGAAAGCAATTCATCACAAGTGGAAAAATATCCCCCACTGCGACTCATTACCAATTATGATCACGGCACACCACCCGATTAACCCAGAAGGAGATAATTATAATTGCAATTGCAACCATTCCATATTAATTAGGTATCTATCCATGACTGGTAACATAATGAAGGTAAAAGTGAATCGGGATGTATTAATTATTACCTTCTGGACTGGGAGAGACATCATCATAGTCATTGTCGTAGTCATGGTTGTGAGATTTCCAGTGGTGGGATTCGTGGCGAGTGAATAGAGAGCCCAAAGCAAAGATCTTGTGAATGGAAGAGGGTGCTTTTGTGTCTGTGGAAGTTTGAAGCCTGTGGGAAGATTTGGAGGAAGAAGAACGGTGGTGGCGGTGGTGGTGGCCTTGTTTTGCAGCAAGGAGGAGGAGCCTCTCATTCAAGCACAAGGGGCAGACCCCAAGAAGAAGTTGTCTGGGATGGAAATAGCAGAATGATTTTTCTTCTCTGTAGGCATTATTTGCAATATTGTTCATGATATGGTTGAATTGAAAAACAGTTGGGAATGGAGAGAGAAGGTGAAGGAATTTAGAAAGATAGAAGGAATTGTTGAGAATATATATGGTGGAAAAGTGAAACTAAATGGAAGATCATCAACATGGCCCACCAACACAACATCATCAATCTAAACAATGTATGTAATGTGAATAGTGTTGTGTTCTTTAGTACAAATACTGGCTAATGTGTTTGTTTATACACTATAACAAATTCCTACTTAGTAATCACTTTTTTTTTTTTTTTTAAATAACAAAAGTAATCAGCTTTATTTTTCTTGGTTAAAGCTGAGCTTTATAGGTTTTAATCTTGAACCTAGTCCCATTTTCTTTTACAAAATATTCTCTTGTGCTTATCACTGTAAAACTCAAACCCAAATGACTTTTTTATGCATATTTATTTGCTTTTCTCAGAAAGTTTAAAAGGCAAATAACAAAACAGTATTTTGAAATTGGAAAGTAAATTCACCTGCTATTTTCTGAATCAGGAATGTATACTTTTTGCTAACGTCCTTAAAAAACGAAGTAATTAAATATATATGTTTAATGAATAGCACTTAAAGCACACAAACACAGAGATATGAATGATTATAACGTATTTTCATTTTATTAACAAGACTATGTATTAAAAATAGAAGGAGATAAACCTTGTTTTTAATATTTTCTGTATAAATTTTTTGAAAATAAAATAAAGAAAGAAGGGCGAAATTCATTGATTGTGCAGTGCGTTTTAAGGAAAAGTAACTGAACCTTTCTCCAAATTGTTGGGTTATTTATATGAATTTCAACAATTCCTTTGACTTTTGATGGGAAGTTAAGTTAAAAGAAATAAATGTTTGAATAAGGAAAAGAAAAAAGGTTGTATTTCCCAAAATTTAATGTTATAGAAAAAGTCGTGGGTTTGAATAAAACATTAATGTAAACTAGAGCAGAGACTTTTTTTTCAGAGGTAGGTTGAATAATAAATGAAAAAATATGACCATTGTAAATGCACTTTCTTTCTTTCAATCAGCCTACAAGCTTAGTTTTATTTTTTATAATGAAACCCAAACCTAAAATCAAATAACCTCTACTTCATTTTTCAAATTAATCTCTCCACATTATTTTGGCAAACAAAAATTCTTATTCAATTTTATCAAACAAAAGAAAAATTACACTTTTTGGTAAAAAAGAAGAAGTAAGATAATAGAAATGTTTCAACTCATACAAAAAATAACAAATACAAATAAAATAAAACAACATTTCCACTTTAAGATAACATATGGACATGAAAAACAATAAAGAAAGAGAAATTACAGATTATAATTCATACTTGATATGGAAACTACAATTATTACTCATTTATAATTTTGAGGATTATTTTGTTATTTCTTAATTTTAAGTATTTCAATTTGAAAACCGCATTAGTTGGTAGTTAATAATATCAATTTTCATTGCAATATTTATTTTAAAATCTAAATTAACTTATCGTTATAATTTAAAAACTAAAATAATGATTTAGATTTTAAGGTTTAATATATTTTCGGAATGCAAATATACTGTATATGTTGGAATATAATAGGATCTATTTTAAATTTATGATAAACGAATTATATTTATTAATATTTATAAGTATATAGACATTATGAGTTTGACTAATTAGAAATTATATACAAAGTATCAAATTTACAAAACACAGAATAGATTAGTGGAAATATTTTTATATATAGAAAGTTAATAAGAATGAAATCCACCATAGTAAATTATAATTACTTCTTTTTAACGTAACATTATCACATTTCTCCTGTTATCCAAAAGTATCTCAATTCTTATAAATAATTTTATCCAAAAGGAAAGAAAAAGAATGATGAAGTATTGTGGTGGGTGTGAGACAGTGTTTTCCCTTTTCAGAAAAAAGTTGGTATACGTGGAGTGTATTAATTAAAAATGGAGTGTATTAATTAAAAAGTTAATCATAATCACGTTTTTGACAACATTTTGATAATATTTTTGTAACATTTTAATACTATTTATGTATTATATGTTTATGATTATTACTTATTGTAAAATAATTTCAAACCAATTGAAAAACGATATTAAATGTTATAAAAATATTAAAGTATCATTATCCTAAATAAAAAGAATTAGTTACATGGTTCCGCAGTCTATGTCAACATTATTTTTGAAACTATTTTAAGAAATATATTACAAGAAAATATTTATTAAAATTGTAGATGTTTATTTCGGATTCTAAAAATAATCATTACGTACACAAGAAATTAAAACCAAAGTTATGTTGAATATATATATATTTTTTTTAAAGTTGATTTTTCAAGTAATGTTATGATTAAAAACAGATTACTTTTCTGAATTTCCAAAAATAGTTATTATGTATAAATATATCTATTTTCAATGTTAATTTCAATGTTCATCCTATATTTTACAAATGTTCAATTTTAGTCGCCATAAAAGTTTAGTTACACGTATGATTCTCTCTAGCTTTTTAAAATTTAACTGCTAAAGATCAATTGTAACATGCTAATTAGAAATAATAGTATTATTTACTAATTAATGTAAATTATTACATTGATGATAAAGACATGGTATTATGAGCATCAGTACTTCTTTTGTTAGTAATTAAATTATATATTAAATGATAATAAAATTGTTTCATTTTAAAAAGAAAAAAATAAAAAAACTAAGTAAATTTTATAAGAATAAAAAAGTATATAATGTTTTGATTAAGTTTCTGAACTTTTATCTTTACCATAAACTTTGTATCAAGTTTATTCTTATACTTTATGGATCGATAAATATATGATGTCTTCGACAATTAACAATGTTAAATAATTTATATTAATTGAAGCATCAATTCATGAAAAAAGAAATGAGAATTTATTGATTGTCGAGTACGTACCTTCGTTCATAAAATGTGGAAATAAAAATAGTATAAAATTTACGAGAGGAACAATAATTTCACTTAAAAATTTAAGACTAAAAATATAAGTAATCCTTATGAAATTATAAGGAATAAAAATAAATTAAATTTATTTTGGCTGGTTAATAAAATAACTATCACTTGAATTTATCATCTCAAAGTTGTATATAATGAAATATATTAAGTATTTTTATAAAATTAGGGACTCAAATGAGTAAAAAATAAATATAAAGACCAAAGTATTTTATTTTATTTTCATTAATATAGAAAAGTCTTTTTAAATCAATTAAAAAAATACTTTTTAAATCAATTTTCAAATTGATATAGAAAGTATTAATTTTTTAAATCGATTGTGGAATTGATTTAAAAAATTCACTTTTTATACTAGTTTGGAACCAATTTAAAAAGTTTACTTGAAAGTAAATTTTTTTATATGACCTAGATTTTTTAAACTGGATAAGGTTCCAACAAGTTTAAAAAGATTCACTTTCTATACTTATCAGTGAATGAACCAATATAAAAAGTTAGTGTTATTGACGGTAACACGTGTCCTCTTCACATGTAGGACATACTTTGTGACCCTTAGTGTTATAGTCATTTAATTTATTATATGCTGGAAAGTCAAATAACATTACATATAATTTAAAAGAATCATAGATATATCCATCAAACTTATCAACACATTCCTTTCATAACATATTCAAATCTTCAACTAATGGAATTAAATAAATATCAATATCGCTTTTTGATTATGTTAGTCTCGAGATCATCAAGAATAACATATCATATTTGGATTTCATACACAACTAAAAAAATTATAAATCACTAAGACTACAAACTATATTTACCCTAAAAATTTATTATATTTATAAAGTCCAATATAATGTTACTTGAACCATTAGAAAAATTAAAAAAATATGAAATCAATATTTTTTTTTTCATTAGAAATCATATGCCCATGTCATATGGCTCATTTTTTTTATATTATTTAAAGTGTGAATTTTAAAATCCATTAAAAATATTCAAAATAATTGTGATAGAAAAGTCTCAACATTAATTTTTAGGATAGATAAATAACATATATATTTCAAAAATATTTTGCAATTTTTTGAAATACGTCGATTACTAACATTATATCATAACACCAAGAGAAAAATCACTTCTTAGAACGTCGATTACTCAACTTTTCAATCAACAATTACCAAGTGATAAAAAAATTACAAAACTAAAAAATACCCAACTATTATTTTATTTCTTTTGACTAGACTTAAAAGTTGGTAAATTTTAGAATTGATCTGTTTTGGATGTAACGATAAACCTTTTAGAAACCAAGATAAATGATCTGAGGTTGTAGAGAGAGAGAAAATTTTGTTATATACGATAGACGAAATAGTGGTAGGAGACGTTAATTATGGTGTACACATAAAATATAAAATGAATAGAATTTATGAATTTGAAAGAGTTGTTGTACACGCACCGTCCAAAGGAAGGGGAAGTTCTAGAAAAACATGTTAAAAAACAAGTACGTGATGGATAAGGTCAACATTTGCGACTGCCACTTGAAATTTTGGGTTTGAGAGCTTTGACAGGTCAAAATAACCCATGGGCTTTCCCCTGCTATGCCTCCTTCTCATCTGCTCCATACTTTCTCGTAAATCAATTATTTTTACTACCACCTTTTCTTTAGATATAGTTTATACATAAGTACTTTTATTAATACGTTAAAATAGGTTATAATTTACGGGTTAATCTCGTTTACATGGGTTTGAATCAAATTGAGTTTGATAAAAATGTAATTTTTTATATGGATTAATTTTCAACTCAATTTACTTAGAATCTGATTCATCGAGTTAAACCCGTAGTGAGATAAGTTGATTTACCAATCCATCTAATTTAACATAATTATTTATTATTTTGTGTTTCAATATTATTAGTTAGTATTTTTATTATTATATTGTAGATGCGGATAAAGAAGATGTTTCAAGAGAGAAAAATATTATAAATTTATCTATTCAAGACTCTAACAAATGGACAAGTGATACAAAATTATCAATATTAAAAACTTATTTATTCGTCTTTTGTGTATGTTTTTGGATTACACTTGGATTGTAAGATACTTTTTTTTTTTAATTTTGAATTGTCTTGGGAGTTTAACATAATTTTAGAATGACGCTTATTTAGATTTGAATTAAAAAAAATTGTAATTATTTTATTAAAAGAACTTATAATTAAACGAGCCAGAGCCAAACCATTTAACCCACCATCGCGTGATGGGTCGAGTCGGGTTCGAATTTTTTCAGCTCGCTAATAAGTGAGTCGAGTTGGGTTGACTTACTAAGTGACCAACCCGTGATGGGTTGAACCGGATTACCCATTTTGATAGCTCTAACTTTCACTCTTAAATAACTTTTTTTTTATTCTTATCTTCTCTCCCATAGATCTTTAAATAATATTTGTAGAATACTTTAATGATTAAATTAAAAAGTGTCTCAAGACAATAATATTAAATATAATAATAAATGTAATTAATTATCTTATTTAGATTTCTATTTATATTATTTGTAATAGATATTTTATTTATTATTAACTTAATTATGGTTGAATTATACTTTAATACAACTTTTGTGTTTATTTGCATTAATATGCTTTTGGGTTAGTTAGATATATATCAGACACTTAACTAATTGGTCAGATCAACAACCAATCAACGTATGCTTGTTCAAATAAATATTTATGTTTGAAGTAAGATGAAGCTTTTAAGACAAGAAAGATTTGTGTTTGTGGTCATATTAACAAAGGTTCCATCAAGTTAGTATGATCTACCATAATGACTAATTGGTGTCTATTATTGGTTTGGGGTATTGTTATTGTGGTTGATCAACCCATACTATACATTGGTCCCCCAAGCTCAAGCATTGTTAAAGATTAAAGCGAAGAGGTTTTTGTTCTTGAATGATGTTAAAGGGTTGTTCATCGAACCTACTTGGTTCCATCTATTTGGCCCATTTGTTTGAAAAGTGATTGTTGGAGCGCTAAAGGTTGGGATGCCTCATGTAGCGTGTTGTCAATCTGACACTAATGTGAAGCGCTAAATCTTTCCAACTACTGCTTACATTGATCAATTCTTCCTTAAGGTAACAATGTCTACTATTAGCATTTCTTTGTCCGGAGGGATTTTGGGATCAGGAAGGTCGAGGTTACATTGACGATGTTAGCTCATTGTCATCATCGCTAAGGTTGTCGCCACACAGGCAAGGGTCAACTAAGCAGAGCATGTCATCGAGCAACACCAGCATGACAAATGTAAATATGAAGGTTGACAATAAAGGTAGTGTTGTAAAAACAGGTTAAAACTCATGGGTCAACCCGACCCACTAGAGGTTCAAGTCAGGCTGGATTTAAAAAAAAGGTTTAATATCTATTTTGGTCCCTCAATTTGTTAGGTTTGTTCAAAGTGGTCCTACCTTTTTTCAGATGTTCACAGTTGTCCCATATTTTGTAAATGCAAGTTGGTCTTTTTGCTTACGGCGTTAAAATGCTAACTGTGTAATTGCCCCATTGGCCAAAATTGAATGAGTTGTCTAGTTATTGATTGCGAGGCAAGCTTAACCCATTGAGGGACTACCACGTGGCAGTCCCCTTCCCACCCAAATTAGGGTTTCACATAATTGCAGAATGATGCTTGTAGCGCGAGAAACACTCTCTCTTTCTCAAACCAGGGTTTTCGATCCTCATCTACGGCTCCTGCTAGTTCTACCATTGTACAAAGGAGCTCGCGGTGACGATATTAAAGGGGATTTCTATGTTGTGGTTCCTTCTCAGTTTATAGGTCTGAAGATTGATAGATATGGTGTCCATGTTTCTTCTACGATGAAGAAGATGATGTTGCAAAGAAGGAGATGTTTATTGGCCATGATGGTTCGCGAGAATGTGATCTAGGTTCTCCGAGTTCATGGACAAGAAGAAGATGGAGGAGAATTATCTATGGTGAGCGATGGTGAAGGAGGATATGAACTTGTCGTTGCGGCGCAATTTAGGTTAAGGCTTTCAAATGTTAGCCGTGGAGTTCAAACTGGGCGATATAGTTTCTAGGCTTTCTTGATTTCTGATGCAGGTTTTGGATTGAGGCAGAAGGAACTCACGATTAACATTCGAAGGGGTTAATCGCGATTTTGGTTTGAGATTGTTTTGCAGGCACAATCGCGATTGAATAAGCATGTTTGTAGTGGAGTGAGGCGCGATTTAGGGTTTGATGCATTTCTGATTTTGTGCAGGTCATCGTGGCTGCTGGAGGTGCGTAGTGAAGGTGGATGGTGGTTCTACAATTCGAAACGAAGATGATGTGATATTCACGCATGGAGGTTGATGGCGTGGTGGCTATGGAGGTTTGATTGCACGAGAAGATGAACCTGTGGTGGCGCTAATGGCGGCATGGTGGCCCTGTGGTGGCACTTTCCACATACGTTGTCAAGTTAATTGACTCACTGTGTCACACAATCAATAACTGGACAACTCATTCAGTTTCGGCTAGAGGGGCATTTACATCGTTAGCGTTTTTAATGTCGTAACAAAAAATGACCTACTTGAACCGTTTTTACAAAGTATGGGATAATTGTGAACATATGAAACAAGATAGGACCACTTTGAACAAACCTAACAAACCGAAAGACCATAATAGGTATTAAACCTAAAAAAATGTAAATTTTGACGTGAGCCAAAGTTGAATTTGGCCCACTAAGAACTCGACTTTCCCGGGTTAAACTCGTGATAAGCCAAGTTGGCTCACCAACCCACCCATAAATTTTAAATTATATTAAAAAAATGAAAACCCTTAACCCAAATCCTCTTATGTTGTGGATTTATCCATTCAACACTCTAATATTATAGATGAATAAGTGACAACAATGATTTCATGTTAGATAATAATTTGTTTTTTTTTGTGCTTTTGGATTGGATTTGAAGTTTAACATGATTTTGGATTCTATTGTATTTTTTTTTATTGTATATGGAGTTTAACATCATTTTGGATTGTATTTGGATTAAACTTTATTTAGATTTCAATTAGAAAAAAATTGTTAATTTTTTTTGGGGATTAAAGAAATAAATTGTAATTAAGTGAACCAATGAGTCAACCCATTTAACCCACCAATCTGTGGTGGGTTGGGCCATGTTTGAATTTTTTGGACTCGCTAATAAGTGAGCCAGGTTAGGTTGACTTACGAAGTTATCAACTTGTGGTAAGTTGGGTTGGGTCGGACTGAGTGACTAATTTTGACAACACTAAATAAGGGTTAAACATGCCCGTGATTCCAGGTTATGACTAAGTTCATCACGAGGTTCATGAGTACATCATTCGATTTTGATGGTGCATCGATTTGCAAGATATGCCCAAACGTATACATACTCGGTGAAGACATTGACGACTATGTCATGAATCATTGAGTCTATAAAGGAAATGAGAATGTGTGTCATAGTCATGGAGTTTTGAGTTAGACTTCTTTTTTGTGTATGCTTGCTTCTTCACCAACATGTTCGTGAAGATCCCCTTTGATGATTTCCAGGTGGGGGTGTTACGGACACTGAATATTGCACTCACACAACTTCATCCAAATGCCTGGGAGGCCATCCTTTTTGCCATCACCCGCATTATTTTGTCATCATTTTTTCACTCGTTTGAATGAAAAGAAAGGATGATTGTCTTTAATAAGAGAGTTAGATAAATGGCTCTTCTAGTCGTTAATCACTTGGTATTAAGGTTTCAAGACGAGCTTTTTCAAGATTTCCATAAAGAAGGAAGTTTAGAAGTACTTTTTTTATGCTAACGAACAGTCAAAGTTTCCCCTTTATTTGAATCTATTTAATGATAGATCAGAAGTACTTTCAAGCTCAATTTTGTGGAGAAAGAGTTTATCAAGGGTCATTCGAAGGCCAAGGATTTATATGCCTTTACCAAACTTAATGCCTGGGCTACATTGTTGAGGCAGTGGATCGTCCTAGGAGATCACTAAGCGAAATTAACACGCTTGGAAAAGGAATTGACCGAATCTCAAAGGGACTTGGACGCTGCCTTGAAGGACAACTCAATTATGGTGACTGCTCACACTGGGTGCGAGGATTAGCAGAAGGATTTGATGGCCCAATTGAATAAGGAAACCGAAGAGGAGAATTGTCTTGTTAGCAAGACCCATTTTTTGTAGTGGAAGTTTACAACCTCCTCCTTGCCCACCTAAAGGACAAAGAGATGATGGATGATCTGGTTAAGAAAAACAGGACTTTCACGGATGAACTAGACTTGACCGAGAAGGAAGTAATGTTGCAACGTGAAGTCGAGTTTCAAAAGGCTTTAGATCAAGCTGTGTACTTGTACAACATCCTGACTCAGATAGGAAAAATTTGTCGTACACAAGGGTTTCTACAAGGAAAGGCTGATATACCTCCATGAAATGTCTATGGACGACGTTCTGAGGAAGGCTTTGTTCCCAACTAGACTACTGTTGACTGAGATGCTAATCAAGATGCTGAACAAACCTCCATATAAAGGGACTCTTTATTTTTATTTTTTATTTTAGAAGTTTATTTTTGTTTTTATTTTTATTTTGTTGGTCAATCATGTAATGATTAATTATTTGGATAATGTTAGGTCGATCGTTATAAGATCAACTTGTTTTTTATACAACTCTTGAACAATTGAATGAATAAATTGGTTGGTTCTTTTGACATCCCTTTTTAACTTTCGTTCTCGCATGCATGTTAAATTTGTATGGTTATGTTTATATTCACTATTAACGAATCGTGCAACAATGTTTTGTTTAAACTTTGCATTTGTACGAGTGTTTTTCACATTGATTTTGATTTTGGGTGCTTATGGGTTTGGTATCAAGTGTTTTCTTGATTGATCATTCAATTTAAATGTATTTGGTCCCACTTTTTACACTTAGCAAGGATTCACTTTTGTGAGGATTGACCTTAACCAAGACTTATATGCGTTGCTCTGGAGGGCTTTACTAATGAATGCACCTTTAATCGATTGCTGAGCGATTCAAAGGGGCATTTGTTCAAATGCACCCTTAAATGATTGAATCATGTAGTCAGGAAGGGTTCTTATTTGGAACTCACCCTTAACCAACCAGATAACGTGATCAGGAGGGTTCATGTTTTGAACTCGCCCTTAGTCGATTAGTACTTTGGTGTTCCAAAGATAATAAACGTTGATAAATTCTATTTTCATTCATATGGAAACCTTATTAAAACCTCCTTAGCCAAAACCCTCCTTAGATAAAAATGTTGGTGTTAAGAAAGAGTGCACCACTCAGTACATTTTACAAATTATAACTACAATAAAAATTGAGATGTGAAGCATTCTAAGTGTTGGGAATAGGCTTGTCGTCAAGCCATTTGAGTCGATAGGTGTCATTCTTCAAGTTTTCTATGACTTCAAATAGTCCCTCCTAGTTTGGTGTGAGCTTGTCGTGCGTCAGCATCCTTCGTGCCTCATACGTCTTCTTCCACACCAAGTATTCTTTGATGAATTTTCTTGGCCTACCTTAGTTATTATATCTTTGTGCAATCATCCGCTTATAGGCTTCTAGTCAAATCATTGTGACTTCCCTCTATTTGTCTGCACAATCCAGCTCTACCCTTAATTGATCAACATTTAGGTCGGTGTTTTGTATTTGCCTTCTGAGTGAGTGTATGCCTACCTTGATAGGTAACATAGCATTTGTGTCATATGTTAGGTTAAAGGGGGTTTCTTCGGTGAATTCGTACGGCGTGCATCGGTATGCCTATAATACTTCAGGTAGCTCATCCATACAAACCCCTTCGCTTTGCCTAATATGCATTTAAGCTCAACAACTATAATCTTATTCATGGCGTCGACCTAACTGTTCGTTTGAGAGTGTTCTATTGAACCAGTGATGATCGTTTTGGGATGCCAAATTGACATATAAGGTTCTTCCAGAAGAATGATTACACTTGTTAAGCTGTGATGATGGCTAATGTTTTTGCTTCTTTTACCCACTTTGTGAAACAATTTATTGCCATTAGGATGAACTTCTTCTGTGTTCGGCCAATAAAAAAAGGACCGACTATGTCCATTTCCTTTACGCATGAAACAAATTATATTGTGGACTTTAGACGTAGGTGCTTTAATACCATTACCATGTTCTTCACACTTGTTGCATTTATCTATAAAGTGCTTGCAATCAGCTTTCATCGTCAGTTTTTATCATTGGCCAGAAATATCCTGCTATCAAGATTTATACCTTCATTGAGTGTCATCTGGAATGCATCCCGCATACACCATTATTCATTTAATCCATTACGTATTCAACCTTTTCCTTAGACATGCACTTCAGAAGAGGTATGACCAACCTCTTTTGTATAAAGCCCTTTTGTATGAGAAACCCCTTTTGCATAAATCTTCTCCCGTTCTTCAGTCGGTCTGATCAACCATGGATGCGTTTATGCATTCTTCAATGGTCGGCTTAGTTAGAACTCTTTCCTTTGTTGTTGACCAATTTAGACAATATGTCTACTTGAGTGTTTTTCGCTCGAAAAATATTTTCTAGGTTGAGTGCTGAAAATCCTTCATCACTTGAGTCACCTTATGATAATATTGAAAGAACAAGTTGTCTTTGACTTAGAAAGTCTCCTTAACTTGACCGAACACCAACTGTAAATTAGTTTTACAATCAAATTTGACTATTCTCATGTCTTTGATCAAAACAAGGTCGATCACTAAAATTTACACTTAGTTCGATTGTTTGAGCTTGATTGTTTGACGTTTTGAACTTGAAAACTCGTTATATTAAGTCAAACTTTTAACAAAAATATAATAACAAATGAAAATAATTATAATTAGAAAATTTAAATATAAAATAAATTAGTTAAGTGATTACTTCATTTATATCTTAAAAAAAACTACAAAATCTTTTTAGTTGCAATTTTATTTATGGGAAAGTCATGAACCCAAGAACAATTTATTCGAATGATATCCAAAATGGTAAATTGAAAAAGAAGTAAAAAAAAAAAAAAATCTTTAGTTCCAAACATGTGATACACACTATAGCTAACGAACTAGTTTGAATTTTCTTCTTTGTTGTCTGTCTTTATGAAGCATGTGACAGACAGAAGACACGAAGTGATTTGCAGTAGTTGCACTAACTTCCTCCATCCACCATCAAATAATCTGTATATCTCATTATTCTAATACTCTTTTGCTATTTCTTTTCATAATCAAATATCACATATAAAAATTCAAATGCAATTTCTTTTACTTGAGAAACATAAAAGAGAAAAACTCTTTAAGAAACAATGCAACATTATGTAGTGGGTAAATGACACAACCCTTTTATTTACGAGTCTAGATGTTTTTATTGAATATTTTTACTGTCTCTATTGAATCTTTATAATACATTTATAATGGTATATCAAATTTTTTTAATATATTTTAAAACATCAACATCAATATTTATCAAAAACTCTATAAAAAAGAGAAATAAGAAGGAAAAAAAAATGACATGATATATATATAGTGAAAATGAAGAAAATGGAAAGTGGCATTTTGGATGGAGAATGTATGGAGTTTCCATGAAACATCCGAAAATATTTGAGGATGAATTAAAGATATAATAAGTGATAGTAAAGGAGTGAAAGTGTGATGTTGCAGTTGCTGAATGAGAATTTGACATTATTTCTTAAAAAAAGTTAAGGTTTGGTATAGGAGAAAAGAACAAGTATAATGTGGTGGATGTGAATTAATCAGTGCTTATAAGTTTGCCTTCATTGATGTAATGTGATTGTCATGGTAGGGCAAGTGTCTTTTGGAGTGGCATAAATGTTGTTACATATATACATACACAACCCTAAAAGTGTTTGTTTTTTTGTGGTGACACATCTTTCAAATAAATGATAAACATCATCAATGGAAAGAGAAATGCTTTTCAATCAAATTGCATGGAGAAGGACACTCACTTTGCTGTAACTGAGTCACAAACAAATATGCTATTCTCATTTCAACAAATCCCTCTTTAATTAATTCTCCTAATTAGGGTTTTGGTTATTGGATGAAATAAAAAAAAAAAAAAATGAATGAGTCAATAGTATCGTTATGTTAATTTTATTTTGTATGAATATACTATCTATGACATTGTTATATTATTATATAGAATAAGAGGATATGCAACTGTTACAATAAAATAAAAATTGTTTATTCTAATAAGTATATTTGGAATTTGTAGTGAAAAATATATATGTTAACAATAGATAAAAGTTTTCCTACTTTCTTTTAATTTTTCAATATTAAATCATGATAGTATTTTATATGATAATATAAAATAAAAATTATATTTTCTTTTTAATACTTTAAATATTATATTTTATACTTGATTGGTTGATCTAATTTTAAATAATAAATGATGAAATTATGTGTTAATTAGTAACATAAAAAGGACCATCTCAGTAACATATATGAGAAGAACTTAAAAATATTTGTCATTCAAATGATGTATGACAAAATCAAAAATTAAAACACGTGTTCTTAATCTTATACTGATCAATGAAGAAGAGAACTTAAAAAATATGAAAGTCACGAACACAATTGAAGAATAACTTAGGAAATTAAATAAATTATAATTTTATTTTTAATTTTACAAAATGTTAAATTCTTTGGCCAAGCTTGTATGTGTTCTTTGGCGAAAGTTTACATATGTAATTTTCGTTTTCTATTATTTTTATGTGTTTTGGATTTTGGACTTTATTTTAAGGTTTATAAGTTTTCTTAAATTTATGTGTCTATGTACACAAGGATCAAAAGTTGATGTATACATTTTTTATTCATATTATATGTAACGCTCTGGCAACTTAAAGGGAATATTGACTGCCCTCACACATCAACACGAGGCTTTCCAATGTGCTTTGTCCTTACTCGCACACTTTCTGAGAAAACTTCACAGAAGGTCACCCATCCCTAAATTACTTCAGGCTAAGCACGCTTAACCATGAATTTCTTATGGGTTAGGCTATCGAAAAGCAAATGCATTTTATTGATATGAGTAGCCAAATCAATTCCTTTAAGCTATCCTTCAACTGTATAGTCCCATACCTATACAGTCTCTAGATCCCTCTCATTCTGGTGTATGTTCGATTCGTCCATGTGCCCCTTCCATTGGAAACCTGCCAGGAGTCGCTCCTTGTCCGTGCCTCTTGCACCGGCGATCACTCCCCGCCCTCGTCAGTGCCCAGGTGTCACATGCCCATCAGCTTTCGCTTGGTTCGTCCTCGAACCACACCATACTGGGAGAGGCTAGGCTTTGATACCATCTGTAACGCCCTGGCAACTTACAGGAAATATTGACTGTCCCCATACATCAACACGAGGCTTTCCAATGTGCTTTGTCCTCACTCGCATACTTTCCGGGAAAACTTCCCAGAAGGTCACTCATCCCTTAATTACTCCAGGCTAAGCACGCTTAACCATGAAGTTCTTATGGGTTAGGCTACCGAAAAACAGATGCATTTGCTTTTCGGTAGCCTAACCCATAAGAATTCCATGGTTAAGCGTTCTTAGCTTGGAGTAATTTAGGGATGGGTGACCTTCTGGGAAGTTTTCCCAGAAAACGTGCGAGTGAGGACAAAGCACGTTGGAAAGCCTCGTGTTGATCTGTGGGAACAGTCAATATGCCCTGTAAGTTGTCAGGTTACATTATACGCATTTGCATTTGTTGAGAGAAATGATTATCTTGATTCTTGGATTAGAACTCCGATTCTTATAAAAGGTTAACATCTTTATGACAAATCTTATTTGATTTATCTGTTAGATTGTGGCCTTCTCATCCATGTCTCATTTTATATTCTTCTCTAATTTACTTTTGTTATATTTATTGAAAATTCAAATTTAAAAACGACTATATTCTTACCTAGATAGGATGATATCAATTTTAGTGAATATATCTAATTGATAATAATTTTAAATATAAGGAGTTTAAATTGACTTCCTACTGTGTTGTTGAATCCAAT
This sequence comes from Vigna radiata var. radiata, assembly GCF_000741045.1. Taxonomy (NCBI): domain Eukaryota; kingdom Viridiplantae; phylum Streptophyta; class Magnoliopsida; order Fabales; family Fabaceae; genus Vigna; species Vigna radiata. Next base: position 13,507,444 of record NC_028355.1, read on the forward strand.
AGAATTTATAAGAATATAAGTATAAAAATAGACTTTAAAAGCTAAAAGCACTTTAAATTAATTAGCACCTTTTGATTATAAAACATAAATGTTGAATTATCTCGAAAAAGCCTTGTAAAAACTAGTTTATTAAAAATATATTAATGGGTAATATATTATCACAATTCACTTTCACTAAGATGTAATATAGTTTATTACGATATTCACATCTCATTCGTTGATAAAAGAAGTTATTTAGGGGGTTACTCCCTGTACCTCCCCAATTCCAACCGCCACCCCCCCTTTCCATTTTTACCCTTTGCTCTATTTTTTCTATTCCAATTTTATCCTTTAGCAAAAATTTATATTTAGAAATAAAATTTCATAATTTTATTCTCCCACCCCCACATAGCTTATTTATTCTTTTTTTTATCTTCATGCTTTCATCTTTACGCTTTCTTCCCAGGAATTCTTTGTTCTATTTTTCTAGAAATTCTTTCTCCCATTCTTCTTGTATTTCAAGTGAT
>NC_028355.1:13508404-13559158 GCF_000741045.1 Vigna radiata var. radiata
ACGTAACAAAATTAATTGAAAATAAAAAGTTAAAATATAATTACTTATAAAATAAACTAAAAAAATAAAAATAGGAAACGGATGTCGACATCCGTTTCAGTGTCTGGACGTCTTCTTCAATGCACACAGCACAGAGATGACACAGAACTCAACAAAACTCAACAGCAGACCAATCTCAACCAGATATCAACAAACAAAGCTACCCAATCCTACACATTACATACGTTTAAAAAAAAAAAGAAGGATTGGGAGAGTGAGAGCATTTCAAAAATGAAAGCTTTGGTGGGGGTGGGGGTGGGAATACGAAGGAGAGGAATCTCTGTGTGTTTTGACTGAGGCAGAGTGTAAAAGAAGTAGGGTAGGTTATAAATAGGGGTAAAACGATAAAAATAAAAAATACATAAAGGTTAATTTTGTATTTAAAAAAATATCCAAAAAAATTGGGGGGTGGGGGTTGAAATTGGAGAGGTACAGGGAGTAACCCCCAGTTATTTATTATAAAGTCAATAAACACTAAAGGAGGGTTTTTCACAAGTTATTTTAGAGATTATGTTTCAATTCTTTAATCGAACAAAGTATATTTAGTTGAGGTAAAATATATATAACTTTAGGTTTTGATTCATAACGAAACATGTTCTTTATTTTATGCTTCGGTTCTTTTTTTAATAAGAATTGAAGTCTATTTCTATATTTATTTTTTAAAAATAATTCAATTTCTTCCCATAATCAGATAGGTCACCATTACCTTTTTTACTTCCATATTAAACAAAGGAGATTAAAACAACATTTGTATTAGGAAAAATAAATTATAAAACAAAAAAAAAATTGTAAGATGAAAGAACAAATCTCTTATTGATTTTGAAAATGAAAAGAAAAGGAATACTTGAAATGACAACGTGACATTTTTTAAATTATTTCTGTTTCTTCAAGAACCTAGTGTTGCAAATATTTACAAAAATACTATCTAGTGACATTTTTAAAATTATTTGAAAAATTATTGACTTTAGCTTTTTAAAACACCAAAACATATATCAATATAGGGTTTCAGTTATTTTAGAACCGAAACCTATAATCATATAAAAATTTCAAAAGTTTTAAAAAAAGATTTTATTTTCCTTAAAATTGGAGCATATTATGCAATTTAAAAAAAAATAGTGGAATAAAGTAAAAGGCCATAAAGACCCTCCTACAAATATTTACATCCACTTAAATAATTAAATAAATGAATCATAAATCATAACATATAAATTCATAATTTGTTTGTTTTATATATTAATTGATCAAACCTAACTTAACTTTAGATTTATACACAACTTAGATTTCCAAACTTACTAAATATAATTCGGACTCTAATATTGGTAAAGTTATTACTTCTTCAACTTCTCAATTGGTTAAGGGCAACTTGAATTTTTATATTACAAAGTTTTTTTTATCAGCATGTTATGAAGTTATTATCTTTAATTGATCAAATATAACTTGAATTTTCACATCTTCAGGTCACAACTTAGATTTTTCAATTCACCAAACATAATTTTGACTTTTACAACCATTAAATTAATACTTAAACTTCTGAATTCACGAAACACTAATTTTCATTTATCAAGCATAACTTATAACTATTTAGACTTTTCAATTGGTAAAAAATAACTTAAATTTATACTATTAAGTTGATTTTTAAAATTTTCAAATACTAAAAATAATTTGAATTTATATGCACATATTCTAACAGCCTAATATCATTGAATACAACAATAAATTTTATTATCTACCTAGTGTTTCTCTCCTATTACAAAAATATACGATTTTATTAGAAATATTTATTTTAACTTCTAGCAAATAATTTAAATATAATTAAAAAAACTGTCAGAAAAATCATTGTTGAAAAATATTTCCAACAGTTTTATTTATAATCGCTATTGTAATGGCTAAATGGTATATACTGAATTCCTAAAAACCATGTCCACTTGCAGGTGTTTCATGAAAAATCGTCTGATAGTTACTGGATTTATGGAAAACGGCCGTATATAGTTTTTAGATTTACGTAATTGAGATTTCTAAAACCATTAATAATATAAATGTTTTAATTTTCTTTATGATTCAAATTATTTAATTAACAAGAAAAATGTTTAATAATAAATCAAAATAAATGTTTAATAATAAACTAATTGAAACATCAAAATTGAATGTTGCAGTAAATTTATATACAGATTTTATGTTGAAGGTTGATATATAGCTATAAAATATTTATATAATTAAATGAATACACTAATAATTAAATAAAAAAATCGATGGATATTTAAAAATTCAAGTATAATCAATAATGTACAAATATTCTTAAATGTATATAAAAGATATTATCATTTAAGAAAATACTATCTTGAATTTAAAAAACATGTAAAAAATTGGAAAAATATATAAATGCTAATTTTCATTTTTACATTATTTTTGAAGTAATGATCAGTTCTTCAATTTTTATCCTCGAGTATTATTTTATACAACTAAATTAAAAAAAAAAATCCTACTTTTTTATTGACTCCTACAAATAAATTAAAAAAATTGTACTTTCTTTTAATACTTCAATATCGATATTGATATCAACCTTTGATTCTTCTAGCGAATTATGAGTATAATTTTTAATTCGACTGTCACATTTGATTTTTTTTTTTTAATTCTTGTAAAAATGTATAACCTCAACTTCACCATAAACAATAATTTACTATCAACTAAGGCATTCTTAAACTTACTATTTCATTAAGATTTAATTCATAAAATAATACAATTTTATTCCCATTTAAATCTCACCGTAGCAAAATCATTAAACCGTCAAACAAAATCATAAAACAATGTATAATGTTTTCTTTTTCAAATTATCCATTAGATCACTTGATTACCTTATTGGGTGAACGAATTCAGTTTAAATAAAATTTATACCTAATTAAAAATTAGAATAGTTAAAATTTTATTTTTTTTATCCATCAGAATATTATGAAATAGAATTCTCTTTTTTTTTCACCACTAATTTTCATTCTTACAAATGTAGTTTCAATAAAATAAAAATACAAGTGTAATTAAAAATAAAGGATACATGTTATTATTTCTTAATTTATAATTTTTATAACTCCTTAATAATCTTAAGTGTAATCTCAATTTTAACTAAACTTATTTTGATATGGACAGGATTTTACAAACAATATCACAAAAATATTTTATAATGTTAGTTATTTTTTATTTTGATGTTAGTGAAAATTCTGACATCATATTTGACGTTGGAGTTGAAAATCTACATTCAAAAATACTGATTATAAAAAGTTTGATGTCTGACAGGTATAGTAGTATGTCAATATTCAATTGACACCATTTGAAACTAAAATTTTATGGTATATAATTCTCTTAATACACTAAAACTAAAACTATATATACAAAATGCAACTATTAGCCTAAAAGTATCAAAAAGTAAAACTATTAAGAAAAAACTAAAATAATAAAAATCTTATGCTACACAGTTTGAAAACCTAAGCTAATTGTAAGTAATGAAATAACTAATAAGTTCTAATAATCTCCCTTCAACATGGCAATGTGTACGAATTACCAATAAGCACCATCAGCTTATAGCTAAAGACCATGTGATACATCTTTTGATGTTTTTCAATGACAATATTAAGGTCGTATCTTAATCTACAAAACATGATTACATAATTAAGATAACTGGAACAAAGAATCGAATGTGAACCTATTATTGAAAGTATATGAATATAAATGTAATATTCAAAATACGGAAACAATTTTAGGTTTTATGAAAAGCACTTGTCAATTGTTACAAAGTTTAATTTTTAATTTAATCAAACCTACCTGCTACAAAAGTATAAATTAATTCAATTAAGCAAGACAATGAATAGAAATGATAATCATATTTGTTTATGTTGATTTTCGAAGAAATGAAAGCGAGTAAAAGCGGGATTATGAGATCTGCATGAGATTATGAGAAATCTCATATATATACCCATACCACACTTCATAATTCCATGTTACCAGAATTCATAATTTCCTTTGGAACAAAGTTTGCTAACGTGGTTTTCATCTTTTATAATAATTAATAATAATAATAATTAGGGACATTTTGATAATCTTTAATTTCTATCAATTAAACAAATATTTTAAATCTATTACATCAATCAAATCCTGCACTAATTCTAATAAACTTTACTTTCAAATCCACTATCAATTATCCACAAATCTACTCAAAAAAACAACAAAAAAATTACCCTTAAATTCACTCAAATTCATTCAAATCATCTCTTTCAAATCATCTCCTTCAAATCACTTCAAAAAATTAAAGCATAAAGAACCTAAATACAGTATAATAATTTACCCTCAAAGAAAAATTATTCATTTTAATCGAGTAATTGAATTCATTAATTATCACTGTGATTATTGACATTGATTTCCCAACCACAACTGTATACTTTTAATTTTTCCACGTCCATGTGTAAGTTCAATTTAGGTGTATCTCACAGTGATGAGTATTAACTTTGTTTGCGTTATCAATTATCATAAGATTATTGAAATATCAAATAATTATCAGGTTTATATCGTAATTAAAATAAATAAACATGATTATATCCAATTAGAAGTACACAACTAGTAATATAATATGATTGTTAAAATTTCAAATAACAATTAACTCTAACTCGTACATTTACAATGCAGATATAATCATATATACTCAACTGGTTAATCATGTGTGTAAAGGTGTACAATTTTTTGTTTGCGATAATCCGTATTTGTGGGAGAATTAAGGCACGTAGCCGGCTGGCCACCCAAAGAGCAGCAGGGAAAACTCTGGTTTTGTCCAGAATTAAGAAATAAGGGCGGCTATTGGCAAAAAAATGAAGATTTTAAATTCGTAGCAGATAAATTTATGATAGAATTTTTTGTAAAATACAAGGTTTGATAAATTTCATCATTCGCTAAATTCAAACTATTCAACTCGTGATAAGCCTCGCTATGCATGAGAAATATAATTTAAAATGGACATATGATTATAAATAAAAATATATAAAGGTCCTCCCTACAAAAGTGTTTCTAATTACTTTTATTGAGACTGATAACCAGATCTAATTTTGGTCTAGACGGAGGAATATAACTTTGAAAGCTCCTCTTGAAAAGCCTTTCTAATGATCTCTCTCTTCAGCTTAAGAGCTGCAGTGACTAGGCCACTTTCAGGAGTCCATGGCTCAGAAAGGCAAATAATTTTTGCAGGAATCTCAAACTTTTCCAGACGACCCTTCTTTGCTTCCTGGAAATGTTTTATGATAGGAAGAAAGTGGAATGATACAGAATTAGCAACAATAAAGGCAATGAATATGTATAAGTTGTACTCAATTAAATTACCTGAAGATCTTTCTTTCATATAAATTATGATTTACCAATTCCTTTTCTATATAATAGTGAAAATGCATACGCATGTCTTTATTTTTTTATGATAGTAAAAAGCAATGAGATAATAATTAAATAAATAAATATAAATATTTTTTATAATTTAATTGTAGATAATTTTTATTTATTTATTTAATTTAAAAAATCATTAAATTTAAGAAATGGTTAAATTAAAAAAAAAGTCACTTTAAGAGTTCAATTGAAAGAAAAATGTGGACACTTAAAAATAATCCTCTTTAACAGTTTTTTATAGTAATATTCCAATAGCAATATTTGATTTAGTCAAATAATGTTTTGACAAGTAAAAATCAGTAGTTATTAACTAATTATATTACTAGATCGATATATCAATATATGGATGCTCCTTTATTAATGACCAAGAAAGAAAAATCTACACAACAGGAATCATACTTCACCATTTGTGTTACATTGGGGGGCACAAAATATTAGTTACTCACATGCAAAATATCTAGTTCCCTATTCTTTCCCCATGCATGCCAAGAATTTATATCTGAAAATTGGAAAACTAGAAAATAGGGATGGAAGAGCAGGTTGGTAAAAAATCACCTTCAGAATTGTTACTTAATTCATACTAAAATGGAAATGACTAGCATTTGTTTTACAAAGCAAAATATGAAATCGTTTCATTCCAACTTTCCCATCTCCCTATTGTCCAAATTCCAACTGCTCAAACAAGCATATTTTGGGACAATATTAGGTGAAAAGAGCTGTTAACCTCAAAGCTAACTCAGTTAACCTTAATTGCAGATTTTACCGCTGAATGGTATCAAAAATTAAAGTTAAAATATCATTTTCCTTTAGATAAATGTCCTTTCTAAAACTGAAAACATTCTTTCAAAAACGTTACTGATAAGTTGTAAAAGAACTTCGATACAAAAGGCATACCTTTAAAAGTGATGCATGCACCTCCTTCACAGTTTCTTCTTTCCTGCACAGTTCTGAAAAATTATTAGAATAAGCAATTCCTTGCTGTGAAGCCCATTGCTCCAATGCCGGATGAGAAGCTACGACAAGTGCCACACAATAGCTATGAAAAGGGTCAGCATGCAACATGATATTGTCGACGTAGGGACTGGTAGAAAGAGCTGCCTCCACCTGTATTAAATAAATTAGTCATTAAATATTGGAAGCAATCGACGAACTAATACCCATACCTTTCCCAAGGACACATATTCCCCATGCTGGAGTTTAACTATGTCCTTTTTCCGATCAATGATCTCAATGCAACCATCTTTATGAAATCTCCCGATATCACCAGTGTAGAACCACCTTACTCCTCTTTCATCAACCTTTATAACAAAAGAAAAGTAGATATATATGAGATAGGGAAGTGACAGTAAACCACAAATCTAAACATGACTAAGCAAAATTGTAAAGGACCAAACTTCCAAAAGCTTAACAGTTACATGATAGTACCCAGGCCCGTGCACTGGGCCTAATCAGACCTCTATTTTGAAAAAATGGAGGCCGTCAGGATCAAACACCTAATCTAATCATTTGGTCATATGGGCTTGGTTAATATGTTAAGGACCAAATCTCCTAAATGGTCAGGCTGTTAGGTAAAGATCTGGGAATGGTTTTGTGTCTAACAAGAAATATCATTAACACGACAATGGGGGAGAATCGTAAGTGATCCACCACAAGAAGAAAGAAAGAGAACATATATAGCATTACCTTGTAAGATTCTATTGTTTTTTCTTCATTTTTGAAGTAACCAAGACTGACATTTGGACCTCCAATCACAATTTCACCACGAGGCATGGGCGAGTCATTAGTTGAATATCCACCTTCGGGCCAGTCAATTAGCTGAGCCGAAAAAGAGAGTAGAGTTTATGTTTGTAAATATTCGTTGAGGTTAAAATATATGGACTTGGATTACATCTGATCAATTCGTACTTTAATATATGAGCAAGGAATAGGTGGCCCAACACGGCCCACAGACGTATCGTCGAAATCAGAGAATGTCCCACCAGCACAAGTCTCAGTGAGACCATATCCTTGACCTATTGGAGCACTGCAAATGACAACCAAATATCAGTTTGATAGGAAAAATCAGTACTGGAAAGTTGAAAAGCAATAAAAGAAAAGAACATGAAAAAGCTATACAATTTTAGAGTATTTATTTTAGAAGGCTAATCTGTAGAACTAGAATTTACCATGAAAAACAGGCAAAATGCACAAAGTGAAAGTTGTTGTTAACATCAACTATCAATCGTTGATTTTGTAGTTTACTCGGAACCTCTTCAGTGTTGGCTCCTTTTTTCGGTTTCTTTAAGAGAAAATCGAATCCTCTACTATCATGTTTCCACCTTTTCTTCTATAATGATATTTGTTTTATTTACAAAAACAATATAACAAGGCAATACTGACCCAAGACAAATGTTGATGAATCTTTGGGTGTCACCAGAGAGTGGAGCACCACCACATAGTATAAACCGAATGCGACCACCCAAAATTGCTTGAACCTTCTTGAACACAAGAAGATTCCATAGAGCTTTTTCCCAGCCCCAAGCACCAAACCAGCTACCATTAAGTGCAAGCAACCTTCGTGCAAAGGCTAAATAAAACAATTTCTTTGACAATCCTCCTTTTGCATTTACCTGCACGATCAGGGTTTAGCCTTACCACGCAAAGTAAAAGGTTTATTCAACAAACTCACTAACACAGACACCAATGCATAATATCGATATGGAAAAGTATATTCTTCAATGGAATCACAAATTGAATACCTTCTTGAGCACTCCTTCGCGTACACGATCAAGAATTGCTGGTACAGCTGCCATCACAGTTGGCATCAATGCAGTGGCATCCCCCCTTTTCCCCTTCATTATTTTGTTTGATGTATCAGTTAAAGTCAAGGGAGTTCCATATCCTATACTACCTCCAACAGCTGCAATCAAATTCTAAAACAAATACTATTGTCAAAACATGCAAGATAAGACAAATATAATACAATCAAAATGTAGTTTGAACTGAAATAACTATTCAACAATCACCCATACCTCAGCTACTAATTCAAGGATGTGAGCCATCGGTAAGTAGGCAAGATAGACATCCTTTGGCCCAAGGTTAGGAACTATAATCATTATCGAAGAGACTGTTGCCAAGACATTGCCATGTGTCATCATTACACCCTGTCAAAATAATACAGCCGAAAAGTGCCTAAGTATAAGAAAAAGGATTAAAAATATAAGTAAAAAATGGTCCCATCAAGAATCTAGATTACTATTTAGGAAAGTCAATCCAGTGCAATGATACGATTGTTAAAATTTAACTAAATATCTCAGATGCTTTTAACCTTGGGCAATCCTGTACTTCCACTTGTGTACATTATAACTGCAACATCGGCTGAAAGGGGTAAATCAGCCTCAACAGGATTGTCTCTACCAAGGCTCTCAACGTCAGCAAAGGAAGTGATTTTCCATCCAGTCTGAGCAAACAAATCAGATGAAATCTTGTCGTCGTCAATGCATATAACACGTTTCACAGAATCAAGTTGACCACTGATATGTACTAGTGACGTCAATTCTTTGCGCCCACATATCACTGTTGTGACATCTGTCTGGCATAGATTTTGCATGTTAGATTAGATTACAAAATAGAACAAACACATGAACTAAGAAGCACATCAATTTTAGTAAACCGTTTGAAAGAACTGACAAGATCCCCCAAAAAGTATATAAAAATACTGTGAAGAATCTACAACTGAATTAACAAATATATGATGAAAAGGTTGAATTCTTAACCATTACATGAACTTTGAATACTAGAATTGTATGTTGAGCAGCTGAAACGAAAAGAAGGAAACTGAGGGTAGAAATAAAATGAAGAACTTGATCATGAGAAAACAGAAAATAATTAATACCTTAGTTTACCTAAAAGAATCCTCCTCCACCGGAAGGTTTTCTGTTCCGATTCTTTTAGTTTAAAATAATTCATTAGGATTTCAAGAGTCTCGTTTGAGTAAATAAGAAAAAGTAAAAGAACCTACAAATACATAGTTTAAGTTTTGGATTGAAGGTGGTTTCTTGGTTCTGGTTTGCTCATGTCCATGTTACCTATCCCCTGTAGTTTTATGTGAGAGAATATACCAGGTGAGCTCCCATCCCGCGAGTCCTACCCCTCCTTTTTCAACCCTCATCGCAGACCAGTCTAGTTGCATAAGTGTGTATATCTTTCCACTGTTAGATATCACTTAATACAGTAAACAATATCATTGCCCCTTTCTCAACCTCCTCACAAACAAGTCTAGTTGCATAAGTGTGTATATCTTCCCACTGTTAGTTATTACTTAATGGGAAATGATAGTTTAGCACAAGTTTTTAATACAGTAACCAATTGTTGTCCCCACCCCAAAAAAGAAAAAACTGAAAATTCATTGTTAATACTGTCTTTCACGTGAACTGTGGCAGTCATTTAGACAACGCCACCTTAAAAGTTGCCCATAGCATTTAATTGGTTTTTTTTTTTTGAAAAAACAGGTTACTTTGATCCATTTATTACAAAAACGGTACAATTAACCCAAAAATTACATAAGAGGGATAAGTCGTGCGGGCTCAGCATCTAAACTGAAATCATATGGCATGGAAACGACTTAGGTGAAGTCATTATCGGGAGTAATAACTTCTTTGAAAAACTTTTGATCTGAAGTCTTCGTGAAAGATAACTTCTTTGAAAAACTTTTGATCTGAAGTCTTCGTGAAAGATAACGACTTCCAACTTTTGAATTTAACTAAAGTCGTTCTCGATTATGACGACTTCGTGTGTACTCTTTTGTTTATAAACAATAGTTATATCAACTTTCAATTGCAGTGTTGGTAAATGGCCAATGAGATGTAGGCAACATGAAGGGAGAAGCAAGGAGAAAATGACACTTGTGACTGTACTGTGGGTACGTGTTGGGTAGTCTCAAGAAGGAAGAGATGTGGGGATTGTACTGTAAAGTGGGACCATGCATGGTGATTCTATTGGTAAGGGTATTATTAGATAAGCTTGCAGCATGGTGCACTGTAGTGCAGTGCAGTGAGCAATGGTAGAATGGGAAATAGAGTGAAAATTTGAAAGGTAAGAGATGCCCTCATTTAAGAGGGAAGCTCAATGTGCAAGATCAATGAGGTGTATTTCTGGCTTATTTTACGAAAAGAAAAGGGTCTGTGATGATAACGCGTGTGGTGTAGAGATGATGCACCTCTGTTTCTCTTCTCTCTTTTCCTGTTTTCTTTCGTGCACCTGTAATGTTCATCAACCCCTTGTTTAACAAATTTGGGAATCAGATCACTTTTTCTTTCTGTGCTATACATAGGCTTGAGGGATATTGAGTGATTGAAAGTTGGTATAACTACGTATTGTTTATAAAAAAAAAAAAAAAAAATGAGTTCACACGGTGCACAACTAAAGTCGTCATAATCGTGAACGACTTTGCTTAAATTCAAAAATCGGAACTCGTTATCTTCTACCCGCACGACTTGTTCCCTACCATGTAACTTTTGGGTCAATTGTACCATTTTTGTAATAATTGGGTCAAAGTAAACCACTTTTGTAAAGAAAAAAAAAAAACATTTAATTATAGTGCATGGTCGGCGAGGAGAACAAGCGGAATTTTAAGAAGCAGGTTACTGCAAGTGGTTTTTTCTATCATACCAGGAGGACGAGCATATCTTATTCCAGGTTTAGAAATTTTACAGATCCTTCTCGCACCGTGAAAATTGTAATATCACTATATAGTTCAATGTTACAAAGGACCGATTCCAACGAACCTCGTTAACAAGGCAGAGCATATGCAGCATAACCATAGAAACATATATAACAGTAACAGTTAGTCTACGATGATTAACATAATAGTACATAGCAGTAACACTTCACTCTCTGTAACGATTAAGATAAACAGAGAACGAACCTCATTCAACGAGTGACACAAAGCTTCCTCTCCCAATGACGAATATATGGTCACAACTGTCACATTCCTCCTGAAGCATCCCTGCATAAGAAACAAAACCATGAGAAACACAAATATCGAACGAAAACTCGTCCGAATCAGAGAAGCCAAAACCTGCAGTGCAATAAACCAACGATCTCTGGTTTCAGCGAATATAGCCACGCGCTCTTCCTTGCGATGACCGAGCAACGCCAAACCGGAAGCGAAACTCGTGACGGATTCGAAGACTCTCCCGTAAGTAAGCCAGTGGTAGTCCCCCAGGTGAAGCTTCTCGAGCCTTCTACCATAAGAGAAGTCCACTTCACGCGCGATCTCCACGCGCGTGCCGAGCAGCACACGGTCATGATGCTCCCTGCATGCGCGCTCGAAGAGCTCCGCCAGCGTCGTAACGCCCTCCCAGGCAGAACTGAGTGGCGAAGTGAAGCGGTGGTTCCGCAGCGCGAGGCCGCGCTCGCCGCCAACGTCGGCTGGGAGGCCGCGGCGCTTGGTGGAACTGCGGCTGCGGAAGAGGATGACGAGGAGAGGAACAACGATACCGAAAATATAGGCATTCATTGTTCTCGATCCAGATAGGTCAATTCAATTGAAAGCAATGTGGTATTGTTCTGTGTCGGCGATCGGAGGAAACAGTGAGGCCCGAGAATGAGGTTTGGTGCAATCAATAATTGGAAGGATCGATTAGTCTCTGGTTTCAGTTTTACGTTGCATTCCGATCAAACAACGAAGGAGTAAAAATGCATAGGAGATTTTTCAGAGTACTGTGATGGCCACTGAGGCGGAGAGATCAAAGGCTATTCTTGTTTGGAATTTCAGAACTTCTTATACAGCTTCTTCTTTTTTTTCACAATAAATACAAATGCATTTTGAAAAAATATATGCGGCAACCATATTCAACTAATAAATTATTCCAAATTTATGCCAAATTTAAAATAAAAAAATTTATCATTATTATTAAATAGCAGTACCAAAATTATATAATTGCACTAGATTAATTTTTTAATCGCGTGATTGAAACACGTGTGGAAGAAAATATTGATTGTGGAGAAATTAGGTATCTACATTTGCCAAAATTAGCAAAAGTGTGGCACTGACATGTAATGTATAACTATAAATAGGGATATTGGCTTTAGTTAAATAAAAGTGACATTGCCAGATTTAATCTGAGTCTATATCATTTTATGGAATTTCTGTTTACAGATATTCGTATTCATATTTCACAAGGAACTACGATAGATTCTATAGGATAAAATATGAGAGGTTCCAAAATTCAAACATTACTTTTTGATTAACAATCAACAGCTTTTAAAAAAACAGTTAAAAATTTTAAAAATCGTCAAAATCTTAATCCATTTTCGAAAATCTTAAAGATTTTAATTCACTTTCAAAATCGACTTAAAAAAATTTCTTAATGATTAAAAAATTCGTTAAAGATTTTTATTCATTTTTTATTTGAAAATAATAATAATAACAATAAAAATATTAATAATAATAATAATAATAATAATAGAAATAAGAAGAATAATAATATTAAACAAATAAAATATATTAAAAGAAAAAAAAATCATAAAAATTTTCACCCACTTCGAAAGTGGATTAAGTAATTTCAAAAACGATTAAGGTTTTTTTTTTCAATAATATAATAGTAATAAAACATTTTAAAAAATTACTAAGTAAAATTAAATATTTTAAATTAAAAAAAAATAAATTAAAAAATTCATTTTTTTTAATTTAATAAAAAATATTATTATTTTTATTTAATTTTTTAAAATTAATATTTTCATATATTTCAATATATATTAATATTTAATTTAAAAATATTATTTATTAAACAAGAAAAAAACACATCAAAAAATTAAAATAAAAAAAATTTTAAAAATATGTTAACTGCAATTGAAAATTTGGTCAACATATTCTATTTGATATATTATATTCAAATTAAATATGTTAACGGGATTTCTACTATCAACATATTTTTAAATTTTTTTGTTTTTATTTTCTAATATGTTTTATTTATTTATTTTAAAGAATATTTTACAGATTAAAATATTAATGTATACAAAATTATATAAAATGTATTAAATTAATTAAATATTTCTTAAATTATAAAAGAAAACATTTTTTAATTATTAAATTAAAACAACTATTTTTTAAATTTCGTTTTTCAATTTAAAATATTAAATTTTGTTTTTAATTTTTTCATATGTTTTATATTTTATTATTATTAAACTGAAAATAAAAAACTAAACAAAAAAAATTAAAAAAATAGATTTTAAAATTCATTTAAGAAATTTATCGGTTTCGAAAATCATTTAAAAATTTACTTAATTAGTTTTTGAAAGTCGATTAAGATTTTAACAATTTTCAAAATCTGTTTAATATATTTATATGTTCATGTATTTAAGAAAAATATTAAATTATATTTTTATATGTAGATTTATTATTTATTTGAATATTTGTTTACTCTTTAAAAAAAAGTCGAAACTCAGATTAATCCAAACGAAGAAAAAAATGTATTGTAAAAATTAATGTAATTAATTTGGGCTTTTGTTTTCAGCTTTCTATTATTTTTTATGCATTACATTTTCCACTCACTTCTAATTTATTAAAATGAAATCAAACACTTGGAAGAATTGTCATCTTAAAAAAAATTACCTGTTTGGTATACAAGCAAGTCAGTAAGTTATGTAACAAAATTATATATTCATTCATTGAGTTAAGAAACCGGATGATTTCAACCTAGTCATATTTTCCTATATTACCATTTTGTATCTTAAAATTTATGATTCACAATATATATTTTTTAATTTTATATTTTACAATATAAAATGAAAAAAGAATTGAAATTTATTTTCTAGAATACAAAATAAAAAATATATTTTAAATTATATATTTCAAAATATGAAATTTACTTTTTAAATTGTATAATTCAAAATACAAAAATTTATGGAGGTTCAGGTTGAAATTATGGAGGTGTAGGAAGAAATGTTCTTTGGGTCAACATGCAAAGTCCAAATTGAAAATTAACTCTTAGCTGTAGAAGCTGGTGTGGGCCTTGGGAAATAGTTGGGTTGTCTTGCACGATCCAGTGCTATCACTCTTTGTATCTCATGGTTTCTTTGTGCACATTGATAAGGTGTGTTAAATACAACAATACTCCTCCTATCTTATAAATTTTAATCATTGCATCAATAAGGTATCACATACCACTCACAAGTCCCTTGCAAATTCTTTCCCTGTAATCCTATGAATTATTTTTGTTTCTAGTGCATGGTTTCGTGTGTTTATTTTTGTAACTTGAATATCGAAATGTTTTCTGCAAGACAAACATCAATTAATTTGAAAAGGGTTTAAATCTCTTTTTGGTCCCTAAGTTATAAGTGGATGTTCAGTTTAGTCCTTGTTTTTAAAAATGTAAATCTTTGGTCCCCAAGTTATAAAAAATGTATCAAATGAGTCATTTTTTGACTTGAAATACTGTTTTTGGTTGTTTCTTAACAACGGTTACATCTTTAGATTGCTCTGATTTGTTTTTTAATAACAACAGCACTTTAGATTGCTCTTTGTATTTTGACCATGAAAATCAAAAAAGGGCTCATTTGATACATTTTTTATAACTTAAGAACCAAAAGTTTACATTTTTAAAAGCGGGGACTAAACTGAACATCAGCTCATAACTTAGAGACTAAAAAGAGATTTAAAACTTTAAAAAAAACTAATGAAAAAACACGAACGATCGAGATTCGAAACATATCATAACAAGACGATCGTCCATCAACTTTACATAAGTGGGCCATAATGAATGTGCAAACTTTTTTTTCTATTAATATTTTTCTTAAGATGTTCCATTGTATGATAAAAAATCATGTCTTCAAGAAATTTTCGTTTCCTAGTCGACCAGCACTGCATCAACTCATTTTCTTAAAGAGTAATGTTATTATTTAACCTTTTTTAGTGAAATAAGCCCATCACTGAAGTGGAAGATCTATTTGAAGAAGGTTGCACATCTTAGAGCGAAGCAATGTAATACCTATTAGAGTTACAAATTTTGAAAGATGTCGCTTGCGCAAAGTGGCGATAGCTGTGCAAACACCTTATGTGGTATTTAATTAGGTGTTACAAACGAGTCTGCATAATAGATTATATTATGTTGTCGTAGTTGACACAACCATGTAAAGTAACGGAGAAGTTAAATAAACCGAGTCTGCATATTATATTAGCGTGGTCCCATCTTCTATTCCCTGACAAGTACAAGTTTGGGGCACCTTCCATCCATGAGTTAACTCCCCCTTCACACACGCAGTTGACGCCGCACCGTATTTCACACTATGTCTATCTATCTCATAGCTTCCCCAAACACTACCATTCTCTATTTCAACACACACATAAATATTTAGATGTGATAAGATATTGTCCGTTTTATATAGAAGTGAACTTTAAGTCTAATTCAACTCCACAAAATCTGTACCCATTTATATACATTTAAATGATTTCATCTCTAGTCGATATGAGACTTTTAACAAATCCTTCTTCTACTCGATGTGGAACTTTGTTTGTATTTTAATATTTATAAGTTGATTTTATAAAATTAAATTAGATTTGAAGTGCATTTCTAACCGTATCTTAGTCATTACAATGTCATATTTTTAAGCAAACAATTAGCACATGTAGCAACGGAAAGACAGGGGAATGAGCATTGACGTAGACTTTGTGAAACGTTGCAGAAGCGGTGCTTTGGATCGATTTGCAGGCAAAGGAAGGAAGTAGGAAGTTGATGTTTAATTTTGTCCTTTTAGTTTTGTAGCAAGTTTGGGGATATACGTTTGGCTTATCCCACCTCGGAAACTCCACCCAACAAAACAATGCTACAAATGAACATTGTAGAACTGTGATATGGCTTATTTGTAACCATGTAGCGAGGTTTTACCCCTTTTTGTATCGCAAAGCTATCAGCTCAACTTCCCGTAAATATATTATTTTCTATTTTCCTAACAACTCGCTGTTCCATTATTTTTCTATATTTTATCTTTTATAATCTATCATTTTGTTATTTTGTTAGGGTTCGTTGGTTGGTTTTAAAAAGTGTTTTATAAAAATATAAAAAAAAGAGAGATATTTTTATATTAAAAAAAATTATCGATATAAAATAAAAATAAATGTCCCTCAAGACAACTTCAAATTTGATTAATTAATTATGCTTTCTTTGCATCCGAGTGAAAACTCTTTTTGTAAATAATATAATAGAAAGTCATGTGTTTGTATATGTTAGTTTGTAAGGAAATGAGAGTATAAACGTGCATAAAAAGGATTTAAGAAGTGTCTCATTCTTGTGTAAAGAAATAGAGAGAAAGCCAACTAGAAGAACGTGAGAAAACAAAACACTACATATATATATATATATATATATATATATATATATATATATATATATATATATATATATATATATATATATATATATATATGGTGAATAACATATTGTATTATATATTGAAGTAAAATATTAATATATTGACATGAGTTATAATAATGTTTGATTAAAAAAATATTTTTTTTTTCTCATTTTGTCCCGTTTACATATTTATTTATCTATTTGTATTATTTGTATTTCAAATTTGCAAATATTTTCAAAGAAATTATTTAAAATAATGAAGTATATATTAACTATAACGTAGTTATAATTATTTTATTACGTATATTTTTAAATCATTTAGAAATTGAGACTAATTTAAATGTATATTATTTCTTCAAATAATGTAAGGTGTTTTTTAAATCAAAATCAATAATAATTAATATTAATAATATTATTGTTCCTACAATAATAAAATTATTATTATTTTAAACATCAATAGCAAATATAAAATGTTTGTTTTTACAAATAATCAATTAGACAACATGGGGATAATTGATTATTTTTTTAAAATGGTTTTTGGGTTATATGAAAAACATAATAATTAATTATATTAAAATATAAATTATTATCTCAATTATTAATCACTTTTCAACATTTTATCAAAAGGCAACAAACATTTTATATACTCTCTTTTTTAATGCTTACGAAAGTTTTTAGGTTGTTTTCTGAAGACTGGATTCTAAAAATTTTGAAACAATATTGTAAGTGTTATAGATTTTATGTTGTAATTCTTTCTAAGAACATTTACCACTCAAGACGATATATTTTCTTGTCTTTCTAATACTCTTTGTTGTAATATACTAGTGTAATGGAACTCAATGTGTTGCTTCTTAAACAGCGTTTAAAGAAGGATTATAAAGTTTATTATATTAGTTATATAAATATTTTTGTAAATGAATAAATTAACTTGAATTAAATTGAATGTTGATTTTTATGAATCCAACCGGTGAAAAAATGTCTATGCTACTTTATGTTGATCTTAACCACATTATCATTATCATGATTTATCTTATTTCATTTAAACATTTAATATTATTATAAATTTGTTAGTGGAGATTGTATGTTTTTTAAGTTTAGTGTAAATCTTTGCTTTTGTCACCCTTTTGTTCTTTAAATGGTTTGGTCTAATTAGAAGGTTACATGGTCAAATCAGTTAGTTAAAAAATTAATGTGTAACAAAAGTAATTATTTACTTTATACATAAAAAATATATTTATAAATTTTAAAATAGATTTTGAATTATTAACACCCTAATCATGATTCAATTAATATTAATCATATTTTATTTTAAACTAATTTTCGTCAAGCATAATTGTTATTTAAGGATGACCATATAGTCTTTATGGCATAGTCATTTAATTTCTTCGGGAAAGAGTAATTGAGAGGATTTGATGATAAATATTTTTATTGTTTATTTGAATAGATTTTGAAGTAAGTCAAAAGTGAATTTGGAAGTAAATTTTTTTAATTTGTCACATAAATTAAATTCTACACTAATTCTTATAATTTTACTTCTAAATATACTCTCACTTACCTCCAAATTTATTCAAATAAACAACAACAAAAATTATCTTCAAATCTTCTCAATTACTCTTCTCTAAATCTACTCAAATGAACAAGGTCTTAAGTAGTTTTTTAACATTCCTAAGTGTGTCTTCTTCTCATCTTGAATTAACCAAATGGTTACATTTATATTTTTTTATTAAAATTTTTAAAAATAAATAAATAAATGTCATGTCTTTTACCATACGCATCCCAACTAAAAGAAAGCTTGTTGCTTTACGAAAGCCAAAAGAAGCAGTTGACCTCAAAGTCGAATTTTCCCTAACATACTTTTTTTGTTCTTCACATGTTAGTTTCAATCCAATGGCTTACTTGCATTTCCCAACATTCTCATAGATTAATGCCTTAGATCATCCAAGGCAAAGCATATGAGCAATTACTCTCACTACCCTTAAATTCCCAAATCAGTAACAATTGCATTCATTACCCCCACACTGCATTTTCCTTTCAATCAAATTAACATTACAACTTTTAAATCACAAAATAACAATTAAACCATTTTTTTCTCAAAAGATTATTTTTATTCAACAACATCAGTATTTTTCTCTCCATATTATAATTTTAAATGTTTTTTTTTTTTAATTTTGTATAACTTAGAAATATTTATCAAATGCATAATTTTTTTTTACTGCATTGGATGTTTTGACAGTTCCCTGCATCTAGATATTTTATGAATATAGTATTAATAACAATTTGGTTTCAATTAATTTGATTCTGTGTTGTCCTTTCTGTGAATGAAGTTAACTAGGGAAGGTCCTTCTAGTGGTGGTAATTCTGTGCGGCAATGTGTACACTTTCATTTATTTATTTACAAGTACAATGGCTAATATGTATATATTTCTAGTAATATTTTAATACTTTTAAACTGTAATACATTATTAACATGTGGAGTGTTTCTCTCACGTGGGATGTCATGTCACTCTAGATAGTTTAAGAAAAAAAAAACATCTTTTATTATATTAATAATATATTATATTAGTAAATATTTTCAAATCAAAATGTATCAATATTTTAAGAAAGAATATTCTGCCTTTTAATCATGTATCAATATTTTTAATTTTTTAAAGCATTGTAATAAATTGTAATTTGTTAAGTTTAGTTCAAAACATGTGATAAAGTTCAAATCGCCATTGTCGGTAGTTGGGTGGCTATGTGAAACTGTAATTGAAATTGATCATATAGAGTAACTCAATGAATGTGGGACCTATTATGTAACCAGCAAATAACTTTAATTTTTTATTATTTATTTAAAAATTGTAAAAATTTATGAAAACAATAATGTTTTTTTTTTTAAATTAAAGTATTTTTTAAGTAGAAACCATCTATTCATAAATTAGGTAACAAATATTTTAAAAGACTACTAAAACCGGTAAAATACATATCACATTTGTTCATATTTTTTATGACAATTAAAAATGGTATAAAAGTATATTGCATTTATTTATCCATGATTATAAATAAAATTAAATACTAACTTAAAAGATAACATGTCAGCAAAATATCTTATTTTATCTATGTTGTAACTGTTTTATTTATATTATTACAACTGTCAACTTGTACATTTCAATTTTATAAACATACGTGGATTTTCCTTGAGAAGGGAAATGAAATTATATTATAACTGTCGATCGTGTCGAGTTAAAGACAATGTCGCGTTAAATTATAGTCTTTTATTTAAATACGAGTTACATAAAATTGGTAACATCGTTGTAAATGATAGAAAAGAATTTAAAGAAAAAGAGTTTTTTTTTTTTTTATCTTATGTTTCGATTGATTTTAATTTATTTATGAAATTTTGTCGTTAATATTGTCCACATACTTATGTTGGTATTAATAATTTTATCGTGACTATATATTGGATTTTGGATTATGAATTACATTATATATTCACCATTAATAAATATAATGTTTTTAAAATATAAATTATATAAAGTAGGTCAACCTGTAATTTAATAATTTAACCATTGATAAAATCAATGATGAAGTTGATTTTCACTACAATAATATTATTGTTTAGATCACGATGTTACGTGTGATTATCTCACTCTCTCGTTAATCTCCTATACTTTATATATCTCTGTAATTTATTAATCAAAGTGTGATATAGCATTTCCTTTGTTTTTTACAAATATTTTAAGTAAAAAATTCTTTTAATAATATTTTTTTGATAATTTTTTAACAATACATATGTGAAAATTTATAATTGGCCTGTTTCAAATGTATTTTTAAACACATATTTTAACAATGTTGTGTTTAATTACTAAACTTTTAATGTGTCAAGTTCGATTAAATTGTATTTTTGTAATCCACATTATTGAATTTTAAATACAATGAACAAGACTCGACTACATAATAAATATATAAAAATGTTATTTGTTTAGTAGTCTTATGCTTCGTGGTATAAATATTAGTCCTGTATTTGTTACGGTTAATGCTACCTTATAAAAAATATAAACAACAATTAAAAGTATTTATTTTAAGATGTTATGTTCTCTTAAAAAATTATTTTAAGGTAACTTTTTTTAAGGCTTTGTTAGTGGATTTGAGGAAAAGTAATTGAGTGGATTTGAAAAGATTTGAAGATAATTTTTTGTTGTTTATTTGAGTGAATTTGAAAGTAAAGTTTATGAGAATTAGTGTATGATTTAATTTATGTAACAGATTAAAAAAAATTACTTCCAAATTCACTCGAATAAACAACAACAAAAATTATCTTCAAATTCTCTTAAATCCATCCAATTACTCTCTCTCAAATCTATTCAAGTGAACAAGATCTAAAGGGTATGGTAACATTTTTTATATGTCATCCAATTTAATGACAAATTCAACCAAATAAATTTAACCAGATTAGAAAAAAGTTAGATTATATTTGATTCATCTTGGATTACTTAAAGTTAGGTAAAATAAAAACACAAAGTAAAAATTTTTATTATTAAAAAAATCACGAATTGTTTCAGTAAGGAATGTATTATTGATTATGGATAATATAATATTTTTTTCATTAAAATTTTATTTTAGTCAAAAAATTATATTCTTATAGCACATTTTTTTTTGCGTGAGGATTTTGACTAAATTTATTTTTTTAAAAAAAAAAACTTGCTCATATAGGAGTGTTATTTCTGTACGAGATAATAAATCAAACATATTTTTCAATTTAAGATTTCTGAAATAAACCATTTTTTTTTCTTTTCTTTTTTTTTATCAAAACACGTTTATTTTAGCATAATGATGTTCAGCGTTAGACTTTATTTTTTTTTAGAAAATGTAATTAAAAAGTAAAACGTACAAAATCAGTCAATAATGATGCTTAAGTAATACAGAGAAAGATAAAACATCCTTTAAAAGACATATCATAGTCGTCATTTCCGTTCATGTTTCTTGTTTTAGATTGATTAAAATATATGATATATCCTCTTAATAAAATACCAAAATATAGTATATTCCATAATTAAGATATTTTAGTAATAGTTCAATAATATTACCATTTTTAAAAATAGCAGCATTAGTATTATTACTTTTAAATACAATTTAAAGATAAGGTAATAATTTGCTATTATATTATAAAAGAGGTCTCAATTTTAATAATTACTAATTCGACAATGATCTTGGCTAAGATTTTGATATGAATATAATGACAATTTAATTAAATTTTTGCCCTAACTATAGGTAGAAAGAACCAAACTCTTTTGATCAATAGCAATTTTTTAAATAAAGTTTTACAATATAACTTAGAACTTTTATTTTAATATAATTAAATAACACTTATTTTCTTAAAAATAAATTATTCAAACATGAATCACGTTTGTACCAATTCAATTTTAATTAAAATGAAAGTCTCTAATTCAAACATACACTGAAATTAAAATTAAAAACTTCAATTAATTATTCCTTGTTTTAATTCGAACACGGTCTAACTCAATCAGGATTCAACCAATATTTAAAACATCAATCTGAACCATGCATACGTACAAGAATACGCGAAACCATTACAATACTGGGGGACAATTAATTAAGGAAACCTTCACACGATTTTGTTAAGCATGGCAAAAATTACCAGATTAATATTTAAAACAGCATTGTAGCTATTAATGCAATGCAATACAAGGAAACAATTATCTACAAATATTTTAAAATAGGTTTTTTTTTTAAACATCTTGCTTTAAAAGAAGCATTAAGACAATAATTTATTAGAAAAGTAATGTTTAATATTTCTCTCCTAAAAGATTAGCAAGTAAAACAAAAGAACATGTCTCTTAAACTAAATTAATTTGGGCCATTCATTAAGTTAAAGCATTGATTAATAAAATCCGAATAAAAGCAAGAGAGAATTGAGGGTATAGGGAGAGAAAGAAAAACAAAGTGAGAAGAAATGGAGTTTTGAAAAAGCGAGGAATGTTGAATTGTGACAAAATTGACCCTGAACCTCGGAGCTGGAATACCGTGGGACCCACATGCCCCACCAACCAAAGCAGAAAGAAACATAAAATTTCCATGGCGTGACAGGAAGAGAGCGAAATCGAACCGAAACGTTTCGAAAATTTCTCTGGCATAATAAAAGGGAGAGAGAGATAGAGAGAGAGAGGGAACGCAGATTGCAGAGAGCGGAAGAGGTGCCTCTTACTCGTTATACACCGTTACGAGTTCGACCCTCTTCATTCTCTTCGTTCTCTTCATTCATATTCTCGTAGTCACAACACGTAATAGCTGCGCCTCTTGAACCGTAGATGGAAGAGAGTTTCGTTTGCCAGTGGAGCGATATCAGATCTCTCTTGTCCATCCTTCAGTGGTGGGCTTTCAATGTCACCGTGATCATCGTCAACAAGTGGATCTTCCAGGTTCCCGCACTTTTCTTTCTCTCATTTCAATTTCCAAACACCCGCCGATTAGCTTCTTCTTTTCTAATTCATGAGATTTATTTTCTTTCATGTCGTCGATTTTCTTAGATTCCGCCGCTAGGTTGCTCCACACGGATGCCTCGCGTATCGTGAAACTGTCTGAATGAAATTGCCATGGATTACTGTTTTTCTTAGTGTTTCTGTAGATTGCTATTTTCGGCGATGCGTTTTAATTTGTACAGCTTCATATCTTACTCGAAATCCATGCCGCGTGCCTGGATCGAGTTTTTGTGTGTTTGAAGCGCCTTTTGAAATTAACCAAGATAGTGATTCTTCTCTCGTAATTAAAAAATAAAATAAAAAATACACGTGATCCTAGCCCATCCACCGAGTACGATTGTAATTCAAAAATATTGTTTCTTTACTGATCTAGTTAATGGCCCGGTACTTCTACGTCCAAGGTGGAGGTTTCTCTTAATTTGTCGAGTTATTTGCCTGGGCTTTGTTTAATTTTATTTTCTCTGGTCGTGCTATGGATTTAATTTAACGCTAGATGTTTTGTTTATGGTGCAATAGACCTGAGATTATTGTTTGTTAATCATTACAAAATTCGTCTGTTTTTGAATCTTGGAATCTGTCATGTTAGTTTTAACAGCTGAACCAAAATGTGAAAAATACTGTTACTGCAATGTGACTTTCCTACCCTGGAACATAGCTTAGTATGATTTTAAAGTAAAATAAAAAATTATTCTAACTGGTGGTACGTGTGGTTTAGTTTGTGAATAGAAGCAATTGTGTCTTTAAAGCATATAGAAAGTCTACCTTCTTTCCTTGGAGATTGGGCTTTCTATTGGTGTGTATATTCTACAAGATTCAATTCTGTTTTTTGCTTGTCAGTAAAGGTCTCATGGTTTTCTCGGTTTCGTCCCTGGTTCTCAAAACTTCATTTGGAAGGGAATTGTTTTAAAATAATCATTTCATGATGAAGTTGATCTGTAGATAAAGTTTTGCATCGAGGCCTAAATGATTGTGATCGCCGACCGTTTATATCTTTTATGCTCGTGTTCCGTCCGTCTGTAAGCAATAAAAGATTATCAATATTGACCACTTAATTTCCACGATCCATGTGTATTTAGGATTCGAGGTATGGATTATAAACAGTTTACCTTTTTTTTGCAGAAATTGGATTTCAAGTTTCCCCTATCAGTTTCATGCGTCCACTTTATCTGTTCAGCCATTGGGGGATATGTGGTTATAAAGGTGCTGAAACTTAAGCCACTGATAACTGTTGACCCTGAAGATCGCTGGCGAAGAATCTTTCCAATGTCATTTGTGTTCTGTATTAACATCGTGTTGGGGAATGTGAGCCTACGATACATTCCAGTTTCTTTTATGCAGACAATAAAGTCATTCACACCTGCGACCACAGGTGGGTTTAATAATCGATGTTAACATTTCTGCCACATATTTGCTACCTGCTTTACATTAAGATTTGAGGATGTTTACGATTACATCTAATCTTGGTAAACTGGTGCAGTTGTTTTGCAATGGCTAGTGTGGAGGAAGTATTTTGACTGGCGTATTTGGGCTTCTCTTGTACCCATTGTTGGAGGGATTCTTCTGACATCTGTAACAGAGCTTAGTTTTAACATGTTGGGATTTTGTGCTGCATTATTTGGCTGTCTGGCTACTTCTACAAAGACTATTCTTGCAGAATCTCTTCTGCATGGATACAAATTTGACAGGTACCATCTTTATGCTTAAATTCCCTTGTTGTTGATAACTCTGTATTTTGGTTTTCTTTCTATCCCTTCTCTATTTTTTGCCATTTCTGGGTTTTCCAGTATGTAGATTTTCCACTTCAACGTTATTTCCATGTCCTTAATATTATTTATTATGAAAATGGCTTTTACCTCATTGATTGTGTTTTTTGTTAACCTTTTTCTCATATGTAGAGCTAGGAAGTATTCTATATTGGAGCCACGAACATCTGGGTACTGTTTAGTGCTTAGTTTGATTGCCACAAGTCAATCACTAAGAATTAGATGCAAATAAGCCAAAGCAAAAATGGGTTTCATCTTTTAGTTAATGTAGAAGGCCCTTTATACGGTGATTTTATTTATTGATGATCAATATCTGTGTTATATAGGAATACTAAAACTGAAGAGTGCCTTTCGAAGTATAGACACACATCTTCGTGTGCATCTTTATTGTTGTAGGCATGTAGCTAAGCAGTATGTCTTGATATGTACAAGCATTTCTGATCACCATCTGTTGAAGTGCCAAGTTTACAACAATGTTTCATGAGTTCCTTTGTATTTGTTTGCTTCAAAAGAAACAGAGTAGTGTTTTCACCGGTTATCTGGTGATATTTTACGTTTTTGGGTACTTGAAAGTTTAGGAGGGGAGGTGTCACCTCATTCCAAGGTCAGGGGCATGCCTCAAGTCTTTGTAAAAGTTTTATGTTAGGAGTCCTAGATTGAGTAGGATGGGCTATGAACTTCAGTCTTGAGGTTTTCCATCTAATGGACTAGTCTTTTTGAGTTGAGTGACTCTTATGTTTTTTTGTCTTAACAATATATGCTCTTGTTGAGAATTGGGTTAGGAAAGGGTTATTAATCGGCCGAATTAAGGAGCAAATAAAAACTGATAATTGAGTGAAACTGTCAAAGAAAAAGAAGAGATATGATTGGGTCAATATTGGTAGAGTGATGTTGTGGATGTCCTCCCTCACAAAGGAGTAACAATGTCACGAGTTCGATATTTAGTAAAATGAACTACTTAATGTTGTTAAGAAAAGATTATTTATACACTGAATTAAGTAGCAAATAGAAACTGATAGATGAGTGAACCTGTCAAAGAAAAGAAGGGTTGCCATGGGGTCGATATTGGTTGAGTGAATGTCTTCGCAACAATGTATAGCTCCGATGCGAGTAAAGTGAAATACTTAACATTGTTCCGCAGAAATTGCACCGAAGACGTTTTTCTTTTGGCAATGACGATTGGCATATTGTTATTCTTTGTATTTGTCTTGGTTGTGCTATTTTATTCTACTCGGGTCATGTCATGGTTTCTCTGAATAGCTTTGCCATGACTTTTCTGCAGCACACAGACTAACTTTTCCTTGCATGTATCTTTAGCATAAACACAGTTTATTACATGGCACCTTTTGCAACCATGATCTTGGCACTTCCTGCATTGTTACTTGAAGGCAATGGAATCCTTGAATGGTTTGGTACCCATCCATATCCTTGGTCGGCTCTCATCATTATTTTTAGCTCCGGGGTGTTGGCTTTCTGTCTTAACTTCTCAATTTTTTACGTGATTCACTCCACCACTGCTGTGACATTTAATGTTGCCGGAAATCTTAAGGTGAGATTTATTATGTATAAGTTCAAGCATCATGGTTTGCACTTAATGTATTTTGAGAAATTGTGTATTATACCATCATCCCTGCACGAGATGCGTTTCTCTCCTTTTGGACTTTGTTTCATTCTAGCTTAACATTTACTCCCTTGTTTGGATTTATTAAATTAATCTTCATTCTTTGACTTTGCTTCATTAAGTGCATGCTCGTGTTAAAGGATAATTAATGTCGGTGGATCTGAACCATATGTTAAATCTCACTTCTTCTATGACTCTGTTTCATTTTATGAGTTTTTGGAACATTTTAGTCTTAACTCTTTCCTAACTTTCAAAATATAAAGAAAAAATAATTTACTTTTCTAGTAAGACCCTTATTTATGGCTACTTGAATTAGTTATTTTCACTTTTTGTTTTTGTTATGAACTAGAGCAAATAAAATGAGACCGAAGTAAGAAGTATTTGAGAATTTTCAAATTAATCAGAATGGTGTTTTTTGTGCAGGTTGCAGTGGCTGTCCTTGTTTCTTGGCTGATATTTAGAAACCCAATTTCATATTTAAATTCTGTTGGATGTGCCGTGACTCTTGTGGGCTGTACATTCTATGGTTATGTGAGGCACATGCTCTCCCAACAGCCAGCAGTCCCTGGAACTCCTCGGACCCCCAGGACTCCAAGGACCCCCCGGAGTAAGATGGAGTTGCTTCCTCTTGTAAATGATAAATTAGAAGATAAGGTCTAGTTTTTCTTTAGCTACTACTACGCATGAAAGTGGTGTTTCAGCCTTTTTTTAAGGCAGTAATAGCAATAGGTACCGAATACACTAAAATGACTACCCGTTATTTATTGTTAGATTACCCAAAATTATTAATACAAGTTTCTTTCGTTTTTCTTCTACTATCCATCCTACGGCTGACTTGTTTTGTCTCCCATAGGCTTTTCTATATTTCTCCCATAGGCTTTTCTATATTTTCGAAAGTGTATCCATATAAAAGCAATTTTGACAATCAACGTTTATTGACAAAAAAAATGCCTGTTTCTTTTAGTTAATCGCTAAGACTGGGTGAACTTAAACGATAAATTGAAATGTGCTACTTTTTATAATACTAGTATTTTCACCCTTGCAATTTATTATATAAAATTTAACGTTAACCATTATATCTTTTAAAATCGAAAAATAGTACTTAAATAATTTACAATAAGTATGGTACACTTCTCAATAAATGGTGCTCCTATGACGATGACTTTTTTCTACCAGCTATAAACACCGAAGAACACAGTAACAAAACATATGTTCACAAGCATGGACAATTAGATTATTTTTATTAAAAGTCAGATTTCTTGGTCACTCGACATTAGTAGAAGATATAGTTAGAAGAACTAGTTACAGGGTGAAATAGATTATAGATGACGATGCAGATACAAAGGTTGCTCTAACCACTTACCCCTTTTATCCCTTCTAGGATCTGAACTAGAAGCATCTAAATTTTCAATCTAAGCCAAAAGCCAGAAGTTCTTCTGCCACCTAGTGCTAATGAAGTATCCATTTGTGCCCTGGCTTCTCTTCCTCACTCCAATTGTCAAGCATTCTGCTTTATTGATGCAATGCTTCACAAACTCCTCCGTACAATTGCTTCCGCTGCTTCCACAGATACTGCAGAAATAATTCTTAACTCGCTTAAAACTCAAACTGAGTGACAGGAAGTTTAAAATTTTGCAGAAAAGGTTGCTTATTGCAGTTGTGTGGAGATAGAACTCACCAACTTAAAAGAGAAGATGACTTCTTTTGGCCCAGTACCAGGACAGAGACCTCCAACTTCTTTACTTGGCTCATTACTGTGGCCAGTTTCGGTCCTTGGATAACGAGCGCTTCCACTTCAACCTATGTCAGACCATAACCTTATCAGTAACTCTTTATTCAATAAGGGTGGGAATAACATAGGAAGAACTGTCAAAAGAAAAGCTGAAACATCTGAAAACTTGTCATGATTTCTCTCTGAAAAGTGCAAACAAAAGAAGGGGGTAATGCAAGAAGCCAAGACCCTTTGCCATCTAAAGAAAACAAAAGTTAGAAAAGAAAGAAACAATGGCAAAAGACTGTTATCGAACAGCACTGAAAAATAAAAGAACAACTTGAATCAAGATCTATTTGAACACAGTATATGAAATGAAAGAAGTAACAAACGAACAAACACAACCAACTTACCCCTGGTTTGCAATCTTTGCAAAGAGAGCCGAGATAATTGACGAGATAGGTGGAAGAAGAAGGTTCAGGACCCTTGTGAGGAGGTAGAATATGAAGAAGAGTCAAGGAATCAGCCTTATTAGTAACATGAGTAAGTGCCCACATCATTGCATGCTTGGAATGTGAAGTTCCATCAACCACCACCATCACCCTCTTCTTCCCCATCACCCCACCCTCCTCGTTTCCGTGCATATCAAACCCTTCCATTCGATTCACGCTTCCCTCACCCTCAAAAACGAAGCCCAAGAACTGAACATTGATCTCTAGAACACACGCAACACTTGATTTATCTAACCGCAAGTGTGGCACCGTACTATTATTACCAGATAAAGAGGGTGTAGGTGCTAGAGTGTTGCAGGAGTTTTGTTTGACAGATTACTATAGTTGGGAAAACACACTTGCACTTGCTAGTTCCTAGAGAGAGAGACGCAGAGTAGGTAGAGAGGGTAAAATATGATGCCAATTGCGAAGGCTTGGGCTTTTATTAAAGTATCACGGGAATCTGAGGTCTGTATTATGCATGATGCAAAACAGGATCTTTTCGGAAATCTTTTTCATCTATTCCAGAATCTTTTCTACCATTGTAGTAATACTGTTTTTGTCTAAATAAACATTTATCGCTAAGCAATAACAATAACGATAAAAACCAATTTTCCCATAACATATGATATGATGTTTAGTGGTCAGATCAGTAATGTATATTTGATGGATGGATATAGAATAGAGATTTTCTGGGCAAATTCTTGTATTGTATCCAAAATGTAATGTTTGAATCATATCAGATTACATTATAATAATCTGATCATGAACTTTTTTTAATTACGTTGAAATGTTTGAATGAAGCATACACAGTAACACAGTGGATCTCTGCAGAACTTTTACACTACTATTACTGTTTGGAGGTGAACTTAAATGCAACCCACTTTCACGAAAACAGTGTATCCAACTGGGTTTGCCTGGGGAATCGTTTGTGCCTATTTAGATTAACTTGTTTATTTCTTTCTTCCAAAGTAGATCGATTAAACTTTTCTTTAAAAACGATTACAGAATCAGTATTTCTATAACTGTCATTAGCTGCGTTGCTTTAACTCTATCGTACCAGTAGCTTTTCAAATTGATAACCTCACCTTCCAAAATAAAATCAATTGATGATGGTCTCAGTGATCAGAGCATAGGAAAAGACTAATAAAAATAGAATCTTGAAATCAGGGTTTCAATTACTAATAATTAAACCTAAATGAGAGTTTATATTTTTTTGAATAAAATAAGAGTTGCTTTACTTCTCATTCACTGGTGAGTGGTCAGACAGCAGAGCTGACAGACTTAATAATAAGAAATTTGAAAAAGAATAAAATAATAATAAAAGGGTTTTGTTTAGTTATTAATTAATTAATGTGATGATTATTTATTTATGCATTAGAAAGGAAAGGGTGTCAGAAATATATAGGCAGCCTCGTGAATTGGGTTTTGTTTTGTTTGGTAATGGAAGCTCAGAAATTGGTACCTTCAAATTATTGCTCCCGTAGCCCTCGCTGAACCAACTCAAGTACTTCACTATACATCAAAACTACCATTTTACCCTTTTTCACTTTTCTCATTTACCCCCTCTTAACTCCTAAACCTAATTAATTGTCGGAAGGGTGCTCTCGTAATTTGCTCTATCAGACTGATTCCAATCACACTAGTTGTTGTTGCACCATCTACATCATTCATATCATTAATATTAATATATATTTTTACATTCAATTGTTTTTATTCCATGGAAAATAATTTCTCCTTCAGTTTCATGTAATTTTTTATTAAATATGAATTTAAGATGGAACACTAAACATGACTATAATTTCAACTTACATAGAATTATCTAATATGAATAATGGAAGTTATTCTTATTTTCGTTAAATTTATTAGATGAGATAAAAAGGTATAAATTGATTGTTTTGTCTTAAAATAATATTTTAAGTTATATATACTTATCTCGATTTTATTTTTAAAAATTTTTCATGTTAAAAATTAATTTTTACTTTTTTTTCACCTTATAATAATTTTTACAATTATATATAATATTAATAATTATCATTTTATATTATTTATACTAATAAAATTATTTTTATGTGTCAAACTTTACTTCTAAATTCATTTTCACTCACTTCTAAATCTCTTAAAAAAAACAACAATCAATTCACTCTGAAATTCTTTTAAATCCATCAACTTTCTCCTTCCCAATCCATCTTTTAAAACAAACATACCCTTGAAAATCCAAGTTTCATACATTTTGTTTTCTTTTTATTTTTTAAAAATTTGAAAGAAAAAATCATAATAAAGTTTCATGTTTCAAAAACAAATAATATATTGAAGGATGTTATTTGACAACTTTGAGATTAAAGCAAGTTACCATACTATTTTATATCCTAACGTTCTCTTTTCGGTTTTCTTCAAAGAAACGTAAACTAACATGTTTTATACGTAGATGACAAAGTTACAACTTACAATGCATTATTGATTGACGATAAAGAGTTTTGATGGAGCAATGTATGTTTGTGTATATAACCTTAAATGACAGATCTCATTCATTCACCTTAACATTGAAATGAGCAACAGAGAGAATAGAGACGAAATAGCGTTCAGCATCTCGTCAAGTACTGAAATAAAAAACATTTCAAACACAAACACTCACAACTTAAATACTTAATTGATATTTATCCTTTTATTTTATTAAGAGTAAAAAATCTTAGACTCAAATTCATACAACTAGTTCATATTCCATATGTAGTCATTCCACATGCTTTCTATTTATCCTCGTAAGAATAATGATAAATTTATCCTAAAAATGTAGCTTGTTAAGTGGTTCTTTAGGTATGAAACTACTAGTTTTTTTTTAAAAAAAAAAAAAAAAAAAAAAACTTCTTTTTCTGTCTTGTATATAATAAAAGCAGTGACGAAATGGTGGTGAGATTTGGAAAGGGAAAGGAAAACGAAAAGTAAAAAGCAGTGATGGCAATTATGGCTGTCAATGCCACCAAAGTTCTGTGGAGAGACTGAGCAGAGTCAAGCCAGGGAAGTGGCAGGTTTGCTATGCCAAAAGCAATGGAACAAATATATAATATAAACAACAGAATCACCACACACCAACACTTTTTAAGACCTTATAATCATTATTTCGTTACTATCAAATTTGTATTTATGCCCATTCTAACAAAACACTCCACTATTACCATTTTTCAAGGATCTGTCGTCAAAAAAATAATTTCGAAAGAAAAATCCACAATCCGATAGGAAAGTATAAAGTATCTTTAATTTTTCATAAATATTTTGATAAACAAATGTACCAAAAAAGAAAAACTTATAAATATCATGTGTAATGAGAAAAACATTTCATTGACATTTACTTTAATAATAATAAAAAAGTGTCCATGCGTGATGTTGATGTTTCGGCCGTTGTATATTATGAAAGTGTATGGCTATTCTTGATCCATACATGTTTTCGTAGTACTTTATACACAAAGAATACTTGTTTCTATATAAATTTGGTGAACACCTTTTGAGTTTCCAATTCCTATTTGAGACCTACTAAAAGTGTATCTTTTTTATTCTTTTAGGTGATTTCTTTTAAATTATTTATATTTTAAGGTAAAAATATTATTTTATAGGATTGAGATAGGAGCTGAATTAAAATTTGGGTGTTTTCTATCATAAAGCATGCCTTTTCAATATAATATTTTCAATTTTTTTATCTTATTTTCTTCATTGTTTATATTATCTAAATTCCTATATGTGACTATTGAATCTTATAAGGTTGAATACAGGTTAGACATCTTTACTTTTAACTTCAAATATTCTAAAAGAATGATGAAACCAAAAATGCAAGATCTCTAGGAATCATAGTTCTCGCATACAAAAACTTGTACTGAATTAATAAATAAACATGGGATGTAAATACGGATCTCTAATACAAAACTACATCATCCTAACCGTATGCACTTTTTCCCTCGTACAGAAATTAATTTATGCTTTGAAAAGATGAAAAATCATTTTTCATAAATGGGTTAACCCATCCTTTCTCTTCTGCTCTCTTGACACTCAAGTTCAATTTACAACCTCAGCCCCTAAAAATAATCGTAGGCAAGAACAAATTGCATGAACCTATCCTATGTCAAACGTCAAAACGCTCTTCTAGCTGGCGTTTTGTGCAGTATTAAACCTATACAGAAGTTATAAATTGCCTCCTATGTTGTATGTTGGGAAGAAATTTTTCTATAGGGATCACCATCGGTCACCAAAGATATTTCTTCTGGAGACAACTTGGTATTTGTGCTCAAGTAATGGTGAACGCCCCGTACCCTGCATTGAAAACGTAGTTGAGCAACTATTCAAGAAAACCTTGTTCTTGGATTAAATCAAAAGGCTAAACTGAATTGCTCAACATTTACCTTCCTCCTCTCTTCTTTTCGACCACTTGTGAAATACGGAAAGCTTCAGACCTAGAAATATGGCGTAGTGAAGATAGATATTCGTTGAATGCATAACCTTTTAATGCCAAGGATGTTTTTGGAGGAGCAATGGATTGGATGACCTCGATTAGAGATCTTTTCTTTTCACTGGTATTAAAGGTTCCCAGAGTAAGGTTTGATAACACGGAAAGAAATATTTTTAAACAATAACGAGAAAATTTGCACAAGAGGAACTGAACATTACTAAAGGCAAGGTGAAATACCTCTTTTGCATATTATTTATTTGGGTCTTCCACTCTACTTCATTTCCATTACGGAAAGCCTTCATTTTCGAGAGATCATGTCGGGATAATTTCCCCAATGCCATAATATCAGTGGAGGAAGCCAACATCTCAGAAGTAATATCAGCACAATTTGCACAACCCAACTTTGATCCTTCATCTGCTATAAGCTTAGCGTAAAAGCAAAACCCATGCTCAGCCACAGTGGACATCATTTGTTCACAATAATCATGTGATGCAGCTTCGTTAGAAAGGAACATTGAAGGTTCCATTCTATCCTGCATATGCATATATTATCATAGTTTAGTGCCAAATACAAAAGGTAAGAAAAACTTCAAAGTTTTATTTTCAGCTGAAAAAGACACTCACCCATTTAGGAAACAAGTCAGCATCTGAAATTAGATTGCACAGTCCACTAGCAAGTTTAACAACATGAAGAACACCAAGCTCTTCTGAGATAGAATGCTGTCTTAAATCGACTCGGCAATCACGGAGATCTCTCCACACGTTTTGTATCTTTTCTGTCTCGTCTAATGGATTGGACTGCCACAATGTTGGCTTTGGTTTGAAATCCATTCGACTGCATTCATCCATCACTTTAACAAGTGTCTCCGTATGTTCATCTTGAACATCAGGTAGAACCCCTTGAAAAGAATGATCTGGAATTTCAGTATCCGCCAACAAATCTGGATTCTGTGACAATTTTGTTAAGCGCCTACGAACATTGAAATTGAATGGTTTCAACTCATTATTTACAGATACTTCTGGAAGACTAACAAAAGGGAGAGCAGGACCAGAAGACACTGCTCCAGACAATGTCTCTGTTCCGTTTTCAATTTCAGTTTCAGGAACAAACGTTGATTCTGGCACACATGATACATCTAGTGATTTACATGTTTCATTCAAGTATGCACCATCAGCCATTTCTAAATATTTAAAATCTTCGTCCTCTGAGTGCTCCAAATCGGAACAAACTAGTCTATCGACTGATGTGTCCGGGTAGTTTCCATTTAATAGAAATTCTGATGGACAACCATTATTTTCTTTCATCAGTTGCCTCGTATTAGCTTCATCGTGGGAGTCTACAGGATATCCACAATTTGAATTGTCATCCTCAGAGTCAGAGGACATGACTACAAGTTTCCTTCGACCATGCCTAGAGGATGCAAGTGGGGAACCAGATGAATTGGAAAACTCAGAAATAGTGCTACGTTGAATTTCAAGCTCAAAGTAATCCGTCAACAATCCATTCCTATTAATCATCTCCGCCTTCATGGCCTCTATATCATCAGTCTCCGTATAATTCACATTTAAATCTTTATGCCGTTCACTTATGTGAAGCTTTTCTGTAACCAACTCTTTGGAGTTTTCTTCCATTATATTTATTTGTTTAGCTATTTTGTTCTCAATTAGATCGGAAATCACTGAGGGGAAATCCCAGGGCATCATCTTCGGAAGAATCTCATGGGCAAGCTCAAGATCAAATGGAAGTGAGCCGTAACCTGTCTGTGCCTTTTCATCTGTACAGTAACGGGGGGAAATCATAAGGTTTTGTAAATCAATACAATGGCAAGAAGATAAATGGGAATTACAAACTGCATCATATTCCAATATTAATTCCTACGCACAAATATAATAACAAAAAACAGCTTTTAGGGGGGATCTATCAACATGTCAAAATAGTTAAAGAAACAGGGAGTGAAAAAGAAAAGGAGAAAACTACTATTCACTCGCAAGATTAAAAACAGATTATTGTGCTGAAATACTAGATGACAACAACAGACATTCTTAAGTATTCTACACTTTTAAATAATGTTAACTAAAAAGCAACTTCCCCAACAACAAAAGAAACATAAAGATGAAAATGGGGCGGCGGTGAATAATGATCACGTGATGGTCATGATTTAAAAACAAAGTTCGTGATGACTACACGAGAGAAGACAAATCAATCAATAATTAAACAAACAAAATTAATCGGTCTTGGTAATAAATAGTGTTCAATTAATTTCACTGCTTTTAATGTAGCTTCCAAAGTCAATAAATACATATAGCAAATATTTGCTTTGCTTTGACATGTACATACTATACTACAACCTACCTCCAACGAAATAATATGGTCTAGAAACACAGAAATGAACCAAATGCTGAGGTATACCTTTTTTAAATATTTTACTCTGAAACCAGAATTGAAGATGCATAATGATTTTTCGGATATCTCCATCACAAGAATGTATAAACTTCTCTAGTAAAAGAGGATGGATGTTGACTCCTTCAGTGAGACAAACCTACAGGTAATTCACATAACATTAATATAAATTTGGACAAATTTCTTTTATTACCTGAGAACATAAACTGAAAAACATACACTGTACAAATGGCAAAGCAATTCCTTTGGTGATGGCAACACGAATGGAACATGGAGCATGTCAAACTTATGTCGCAGACCAGGATTATCACCTAATTTACATCAATATGTCTCCATAAATATAAACATCTGAGAAAACCTGATTTAAGCAAAAATGCATCATTCTAACCATGTTGTCTTACTATTACTGGTCAATATAATTGGCCCCTTTGATGTCTCAGCAATCTGTTGTATGGCAGCAATACATCCACGATCTTCGGCAAAAAGGATGTCCACATCCTCAACTAGAACTAGACGATGGATTTTATATTTTTCAGTATCATTATTTTCACCATGTAACTTTAATGTTGATCCACTATGGCTACGAGCCTCATCATCGGATATGGTTATCAGTTCATCCACTCCATTCACCTCATCAGCAGCTTTACCACTGAGCATAGCCAGAGCTTGAGCCGATTTTGGAGAGATCTTATGTGAACTTGCAGTGCTTCCTGATTGGCTGAAATATATACACCTCAAATATTATCATAAAACAGGTTCATAGAAGCTTCTATGATGGAGTAACTTGATTTTACTTCAATGCAACTGAATCAAGGCAAATCATGTAATAGTGAATTTCAATCAATATCAGGAAGAGGTTTTAGCTTGAAGGGAAGAACCAGTTTTTGTATATGAACGCAGAGAATGACAAGTGAAGCAAAAATTACAAGTCTTCAAGAATTGTCTTGGCTTCTCACAGCGCCAAACTTGAAGACTATGTTGAGGTAGCTTACAACAAGGAGATTTGAAAAAGACTTTATTAAGATTAAGAAAGAAATTTTAGGGTCTGTTTGGACAAACTTATTCACAGGAACTTCCAATAGAAACAAAAAGAAAACCTAAATTTGACTTTCAAAAGTTAAAATTAGCTTATGCACAAGCTAATTTATAACGACTCTCGTAGCTTCTTCTTTCCATTTTTGACTTCCACATAAGCTAACTTTAAGATGATAAAGTCAATTTCACTTTACTCCACATATTTTTCTCTCCCATAAGTTTTTATGGAGATGTTTGTTCACACATACCCTTAAAATCAATATAGTCGGTTTCTGTAAATAAAGAAATTATTTCGTGGCTAAGAGATGATTTTAAAATATGTTAATGGGTTAAACTTTACATTGTAATTGATTACAGAACATGTTCTAGGCTTCTGGAAAACAAATGTCTCCATTGTAATCATTTACATTGGGTTACATGAAAAAAGTTCGGTAAGCAAGTTATTTTACACAACTCTAGTCCCCACATCAAAAGCCTAGAACCCCAGATCTCTAGGGACTCCAACACGACTATCCCTTGCTTAGTTCATAGTTGTTTAACAATTCTACTCACTTCTTTAACATCAAAATTTTACTCTGACCCTCACTGGATCACACTACTATACTCTTGAATCCTAACTAATGACAGACTGCTTTTTGCAACCTGGCATACAGTATTGTTGATCAATAACAGTTGAACGAAGGCATCCATATTTATGTTCAATAGGCTATCCATTTCTAAGAAATTTGAAATGCTACTAAAAATTATAACACTCAACTAATCCAACGATATTGCAAAAAAGTGAAAGTAACTGTGAGACATTTACAGTTAGTTAAAATTGAATAGCTCCGGAAGATTGGAAGTTATCAGCTAGCTTTGTTAGAATAAATTAGCAAACCTTTTGAACCCAAGTGAATTAAGAGAATGTTCCAAGTTCCTGATAGCAGTCCCATTTGTAGAATGTGATGAATTGAACTGTTAAGACAACATGAACCGTAATTAAGTTTGGCCATATTCATGGTTGAAAAGACAGATATATGACAAGGAGAATCAATCTTTATTTAGATGTTCTAAGGGGAATAAATATATCGGGCACATCTGTTTCTCAATAACTAGATATGAAGCCTAGACTTGCAACGGGCAATACAAGAAATTGTTTCCACCATTTCTTCTCATTGTTTTAAACCAAAAATTGCCATCTTCAGACTATCATTCTTCTCATTGGGCAGGAAAGACAAAGCTCAAATTCAATCTTCAGAGCAGACAGCAAACTTTCATCCGGCTAAATTCAAATCTGGGTAAATAGTTACTGTGCATGATATTGAGTATTGCTTGTAAGAAAATTTTAAGGTGGCTATTTACAAGACCATGAGATCCATCAATGAATATTATTACCACAACGTATATCAGTTTAAAAGCATAAATTAACTAAATGTGTTAAAAAACTGAGATACCTCTAAAATAACAAACCCTTGCTCTTTGGCACAAGCATGGACTGCTGAAGACTTGCCACTCTGCAACATCAAACTTATATTTAGCTAACAACTTGAACAGGAAGTGCTTATGCAGGAAATGAGCATGGTTCTAGATAAAGTGAAATAATGATAATGCATTGCAATTATGATAAAGTTATCCAGAGAAAGAAGCATGTAGAAGGCTGGATAGTAACGTTTTAGATGTTATGCAAATAACTTGTGTTGAATTACCATGAAAAATAAAGATCAACATTCCTGAGTCCATGATACTATTAATAGAACTCAGAAAATTAACATAATGATTTTTTTCTAATTATTATGACCATACACAAGTTCAAAAATAGAGACGGAGAAATTTATTGCTAAAAAGGCAAAATAGAGACAGAGGTTCAAAAATCAATAACTAAAAAGAAAATAGGGACTTGGTTATTGCCAGATTAACCTTGGCGAGGTAAAAGATCATTAGTAAGTAATAACCGTAACATAACACTAGTAGTAGAAATGGTACAAGTGCATGCAGAGAGTTGTGACTTAGTAATCAATAAGGCACAGAGAAATTCACAAGCTTCTATTCATTCCTGAAATTTTGAACAGAATATGAAACGAGCCATATCTAGTTTGCTCTGGTGGCTTACAAGTAAGAGGAATATAAAAATTGTCAGTCTCTATTCTGTTCAGAATAACATTTTTCAACCATGTTATCAAATATCTTAGGATTAATGTACCCATGGTTGTTATTACCTTTAAGTTTTATTATCCTCTAAATTCCACTTTCCCATGGTTCTATATTGAGTTCAATAATCAGTAGTGCATTAGCATCTTGATTTGAAATAAGCTCTATTTGAAAAATCCATAAGTCCCAGTACTTATCCTAAATTCATATTTTAAAATTTTAATATTAATTTCAGAAACTGACCATTATATTACAGAATACTAGTCGCCAGTAGGGTATGCGGGTATGCATAAATGAGGTCATAGGTGATGTAGATTAAATGAGAAGTTTTGGTGTAGATTTACACACCCCAATTGGTCCTGTAATTAAAAGAACATTTTTCAGGGAATTCTTCTCATTCATATCTTCTGAATCACAGTCACTATAAGAACATTTGTAATCATCATCGTCATCTTCAACATCTTGCATGCCACTTTTATCAGTGTCAGTATTATCCTTCCTGCTTTTATATTGCCTTTCATGCCAACGATGTAGCCAGTCACTCAAGAAATTAACAGATTCATCATTCCCGCATACCTAAATTCACAACAAAAAGTGCAGAAATTCAGATCATAAAATTTAAAAGGCATGCAACCTTAACATTTTTAAAAGTTACCTCAACAGCCTTCGTTGGCTTATATTTGTATGTCCATAAATGGCACTCCTCCAAATCTAAACAGCTACGGTAGTATGATCTCATACTGCAATGCAGATGGCAGAATACAAGGTCAAATTCACTAAAAAGAAGAAACTTCCTACATATGTCTTAAACATGTTGAACTGAAAAATGAAATCAGTTTTTTTTTTTTTTAAAAAAGCAAGAGTATAATTATTTTGTCATTTACATTTGATAAATCCCAGAGCTTAACGGCCCAAAGATCACAAGTATACAAGACAGTAGGCTAGGAGAAAGAGAGCCAAGAGTGCAGAAATAATTGCTGTCATCAGGAAACCCTGACTATCAGAATGGACACCAAAACCTATCAGAAATCATTTTTCCTTAAGCCACAATATAATCCCAAATAAGTCAATCAATCAGTTAGGACAGGTAACTTCCTAGACAAAAGATTCTCTTGATTGGAACCAAAAAACAGTCATAGCCTCACCAGTGGAAAAGATAAAGACATAGGGGGACAATTGCAAAACTTTCCATTGTAACTTAGCATTAGTCAGGAGATTAGTTTATGAAATAAGTTACTTCTCTAGCAATTTGGGATTTATATGGAACAAGCAATTTTATGACTCTCATTATGTGAGCTTCTAGCAACTACTTTGATTCAATAATAAAGATGGCCTTTTAGCTCTGACAGAGATAGAGAAATATTAGGCTTAAATTTAGACAAATTTGACAAAACAAATAGCCAACTGTATACATGACTATCAACCATTAAATTTATTATGATTCTCACAAGTCCTTGTGTGTGTGAGTATACACACACACACACACACACATCTTTACATTTACCTTATACTTCATCTTACTACTCAATATAAAATCAGATGAACAGGAGGTGATACACTAGTATAAAATAAATGAATTTTCCCTCAAATTTTTTCAACCTTCAAACATTTATTTACTAAAATATCTCTTTACTATATTGTTTTGAAGCACTTTATACATATTTCATCCAAAAACTATTCCAGCTTTTATTTAATGCTGGAGATAAAGTGCAGCAAGAGGAATTACTTAGAATTTACAAATGTACAGTCATGTGTCATGCCTCTGCTCACCTTTCTTGAAGAAATCTATTCAGTGGTTCGGTATCTTTAGACTTTCTAAAAATGCCAGCTTGCACAGTTGGAGTAACAGATTCATCCACCTCCGTGTCCTTAACAATTTTTTGCCAACAGTCAACAACAAATTTAGACAAAGAAGAAAGTACCTTTCCTCCTCTAAATTAGTTTTAGTGGATTACCAACATACTACAGCTATGCATAGAGAGTATGTAACTGGTGACAAAGCTACAGAAGTGATTCACTAAAAATAAAGAAGAAATGATATACCAGTTCAGCATTTCCACACGTCAGACATGCTGATTGTTCTGCTAGTGAAGATGGGTTTGATGGTGATAAGGCATTCTGAGAAATTGAAATGCCTGATGGATTCAAAAAACTGTGAAGCTTATCAAAATTTAAGGATTCAACAGAACCCTCTAAAACAGATGAATTTACACTCCCTTGACCATAGTTCATAGAGGTGATATTTTCCATAAAAGTCCAGTTTCTCCAGTCAACTGATGACGTATCATCCTGCATGAACAAATTTTACACCTAACTCAATAATATGATGCTACAGAATTCAAAACCAAAACAAAATACATATATTTAACACTCCTTTTATCACATCAAACCAAAGCAATAGCAACTCCAGGTTCCCAGCCAAAAGTAACATACCTTAACATTTTCAAATACATGAATAGGGCCGCAAGTTGTCCTTTTATGCTTACTCTTAGTTGTTGGTAAATTACTTCCGGATTCATTCACATCATGAACTTTTTTTCCCTCCTTCCATAATGAAAAAAACGGATGTACCTGACGTCCTGCATATATCCTCGAATCTTCCTGGTTAAAGAAAAGTTTCAAATAACACAAATATCAAAGATTGTACTGTTACAGTTTATTGACAATGAAAATGTGAAACTGAAGTTAAAGCAACAATTCTAGGAAAGTTTCTGGCCAGTGTCTTTTTATATTTAGAGCATTCACATGTTTCTCCTAATTTTATAATTTCAAACAATTCAAAGCACACGAGAGCGAATGATTAAGCTATTATAGACAGCAAAACCAAACACACTAACCTCAGCAGCCAATTTTGCCTCTAGAAACAAATCAAACACAGGTGCCTTAACCTGATCGGAATTAGCCAACACCTGCTTCGAAGTTGACCCGTTAGTGCCATTAGCCGTTGCTTTTTTCTTTGGCGTGGGACGCTGCTTGTAGAGGAAAAATAACAATACCAAAAACCACAATCAGAAACTGAAGCCCTCGATTCTCTGCCCTCAATGCATGTCAACGTATCCAGAAACAATTTAATTTCGCCATGACATTATTAAGCACGAAGAATAAAGCTTATAGATTTCACAAGTAAAGCTTTCAAAGAAAAATAAATTAAAGCTTTATAATGAGAAAATAAGAGAATAAGGAACTACCTTAGAAGAACCTTTTTTCGGAGGAGTGGCTTTTGCCTTGGACATCTTCCTCTTCTTGTTATTCTCAGCCTCAGAGTAATCCTCGTCGATCGGAGGAGTGGCTTTTGCCTTGGACCTCTTCCTCTTCTTGTTATTCTTAGCCTCAGAGTAATCCTCGTCGAGTTCGTCCTCTTTGTCCTTCTTCTCAACGGGCTCCGGTGGCTTGAGAGGGAAGAGCGTCGATTGAACCAGCTTCCGGCGACCACTGCGGCGGGGCGGGGCGGCACTGGAGGAAGGACTGCAGTCCATGACGGTGGACTCCATCTGGATAGAATCGAGTTGAGTTGGTGAGATCTATTGGATAGGGTTTTGGGAATTGGGGATAAAGGAAACGGGGCGCATTACTGCCAGTTGAAATTTTGGGCGATAAAGATTTGGGGGGAAATCAGTTTCTATCTCATGGATCTGGAGGGAACATATAGAATATGTTTCTTTTCTGTTTTCCGTTTTTTGCTCAAAACATTACGAGACACGAAGTAAGTTACACCTATAACAATACATAAACTATTCTTCCTTTGGTATATATATTTTTATTTTATTCTTAATTTTATTTTAAAATTAAAATATAAATTTATGATAATATATGAAGAAGATATATATTTAATGCTTCTATTTTACTTTAATTATATTTTTCCATTAAATAAATATCTAATATCAGTAATCATTTATTAATCTTTATACATGGCTATTATTATCAACATTTTTTTCCTTAAATATATAGACGGCATGCCTATTTTACACTAATATAAAGAGAATGGATATACTATTCGCTAATTTCCTTTTATATCATTTTTAAATTGAAAATCGTATTCTTTAATAAATAAAAAAGATAATTTACTCTGTTATTTAATAAAATAAATAATTAAATATTTTTTTAAGAAAATAGTCACCGCGTAATTTTTTTAATACTATTCTCATAAAATTATACATTTTTTAAATTATATTATTTTCATTTTTTTAATTGATTACTCGTAAAAATAATCAAATCATATAATTATATAATTACATAAATAGTAAAGTTATATAAATAACAAAATTTAAATTATATTTTTCGAATCGTAGTATGTTAATGTAATAAAAATGTAATGATGTACACATGTGAAAACACGTGATTTAAATTTAGTTCAATAAGAGCTTATTTAAAAGTGGTATACACCACTTTAGTTTCCTTTTTCTAAGGAATCAATGTATTTTGACTTTTAATTTTTACTTTTTAAAATATTTAAATAGTGAAGTAGCTATTCAAACGAAATAATTAATTCAGTTAAATTTTTAATTACAATCTTAATATAAATAACAACTTCGGTTTCTTAAAATAAATTATAAATAGTAATCTCGAACATGTTTTTTCTGTTAAATATGTAACAAAAGTAAATAGTGTTTATATAGGTTCTTAGCCATAATCTATTTTGAAATCTCCTTTTGACTAAAACGTTAAAGTTCTTCCGTTTCCGTTGTTTTCAGATTCTGTTGGGTGACATTTTTAAGTTTGTGTTCGCGTGACGTGTCGAACTGGACAAGAATTTAGGCTAATCCTTAGGTTAAGTTTGGCTGAATCCAAAAGCATGAAAAATATTTAAATAAAAATTATAAAAATAATTTATTATTATTACTTTTTAATATATTATCACTAGTTTAATAAAAATTAGAGTTGTCAAAACGGACAACCCAGTCTGATCCAATCTCGTCCATCACGAGTTGGTCATTTAGTGAGCCAACCTAACTTGACTTATAATCAAAAAATTTTGAACCTGATCTGATCCAGCACAAGTTGGTGTGTAAACGGGTTGGTTCATTGTCCCACTTAATTACATTTTAAAAAAAAAAAAATAGAAATTACAAATTTTGTATAATTCAAACCTAAACAAATTTTACCCTCAAATTTCACTCTCATGTTTAATTAATTTTTAAAATAGAGAACTTCAATAATTTTTTTAAGCAAAAAAAATTAAAT
The DNA here is from genome assembly GCF_000741045.1 of Vigna radiata var. radiata. Classification (NCBI taxonomy): domain Eukaryota; kingdom Viridiplantae; phylum Streptophyta; class Magnoliopsida; order Fabales; family Fabaceae; genus Vigna; species Vigna radiata. The sequence continues at coordinate 13,552,430 of NC_028355.1, forward strand.
ATTTTTTTATAAAATTAAAATTAAATTTTAATAAAATAAAATTAAGTATGTGGGTCGGTGGGTCAACTAGACCCACCACGGATTCAACCCGTATAAGTCAGGTTCAAATGAACCGAGTTAAAATCTGATCTGTATAAGAAAATATGTTTTTTTTTCAAACCAACCCAGCCTAAACCCGTGGTAAACCGGATTATTCCGTAAATTTGTGACCCATTTTACCGCTGCAATAAAAATAACAAGATATTTTTAGAGTGAAACCTTTTTTTTTTAACTTAGATGTGTTATCGAGACCTTCTGCAAATAATTTGACTATCATTTCGAGAAAATTGTTTCTATTAATGTTGTTTTTTATCAAACGGCTTCTAAAGAAATATGAATTGGATTTCTTTATTTTAGAGTTATTAATTAAAAATCTATTATAGTATATATATATATATATATATATATATATATATATATATATTTCGAATTTACCTTTTAAATAAAAGGTTCTTTTATCAAATTTATCCATTTTTTAAAACTCAACCATTTTTTAATTATAAAAATACTTGTAAAATAAATAGAAACTATTTACAATAAAATTTATAACAAATATTTATATTTAATTTCATAATAATAATAATAACAATAATTTTATTATTGGAAAAAATAATAATAAATAATACGTGCATGCAACACATGTATTTTCACAAGTTATAGATAATTGTTGTTTAATTTTAATATGATAGATAATGAAGACAAAATGTGTGTTATTAACTAACTAGTATTTTAGCAAGTAAAATACAAATGTTTATTTTGTATGATATTGTAATTAATACAATATCTAAATTATACTGTCTCCTCTTTTTTAAGAATATTTTAACATGTAAAGTAGTTTGTTGAGATGAGTATGCATGAGAAATTTATCATGCATAATTTGTCAAGCTCATTTCTTCTTTTTTTTTCAACAAAATTCTATATATTGATTATATATGAATATGGTTAATATCCTATTTCTTAAGTTAGGTGTAAGAATAAAAATAAATATATACATATTTACCACATACATATTAAATTTCTTTAGGAACCTATAAACCTCTGTTTCATTTTTCTCTTTGGTCATTTGTTTCGTTTCATTAAAAATAATATTTTGTTACATAATTATCTGTTTTTTTTCTCAATTTTCTTTTACTCATTCAATATTATCCAATTCACTCAAATTCTTATAACTTCAATTATTTTTGTTTTCGTGTGGTTTTATTCAAACGATTTAACTAAAGAAGTACTTTCTCTTACAAAATTTTATATATTTTTTTAACATTTAATATATATCAAGTTTACTTAATCGTTGAGGTATTTTTCCTTCAACATTTTGTACAAACTATTAAATGTTATATCTGTCATGAAAGTTTTTAAGAAAAATATTTGATTAACATGTGAGATAAATGAAAAATAGATATGAACATGAGTATAAATATTACAAAAATACATGGAATTACTGAAGGTCGAAATCTGTCGAAAATTTTCAAAATTCATCGATAATGATATTTTTTCGATAGATTACTGACGGTCATAACTTCGTCAGTAATAACATTGTCAGTAGTATTTACCGACGGACTATTATGATTGTCGGTAATTATCGAAGGAAAAATTTGTCGGTAATTGCCACATAATCCGTCGATAATTACCGAAGTAAAAATCCGCCGATAACTACCGAAGGAAATATCCATCAATAATTACCAAAGGAAAAAACTGTCGGTAAGTCCGTCAATAAATATTCCGATCTGATTCATCTTCTTCCTCTTTCCCCTTCTTTTTTTCCTCATATTTCAAATTTTTTTTATCAAACTTTCTTCATTCCTAAACCAAAACAACAATTCAATTCCTTCCAAAACCAAAATCAAAGACTAAACTAGGTTCTCCAATTGTTTTAGAAACCCTAAAATTGGGAAAAATCCCTAATTAGTTTTTGAGCATCCATACTTTCTTCATTTTTAATAGTGGTGCGGCAACGTTGGCATTCTCCAATGGCAGCGGTGACACTCTCCAACAACTATGGTGGTGCTCTCCAACGACAAGGTGGTGCTCTCCAACGACAGTAGTGGCAGTGTAGGAAAATGGTTGCACGAGAGAGAAAAATGGTTGTTGAGAAGTGAAAAAATGTTTTTGAGATGAGAGTAAAGAAAAAATGAAGAAACTCATTTGTGAGAGAGTAAAATATAGTCTTCTTCGCACAAAGAAAGGGAAAAATGGGTGGGAATTTTGCCGCTTTTTTTACCGACGGATATTGTCCATTGATAACTACAATATGCATTACCGACGGATATATCGACGAAATATATTCTTCGATAATTACCGACTGATTTGTCGATGGATTTTGTGCGCCGATAATTGTAAGATACATTACCGACGGATTTATCGAAAGATTTTGGCGTTGGTAAAATCCGTTGGTAATGCATCATTTATCGACGAAATTATTTTCGTCGGTAAAATTTTGTCAATAATTCCATGTATTTTTGTAGTCTCGAAGGGAATGAAGATAAAAAACAAATATCATATTTGACATAGATAAAGATGATAATGGAATCAATTTTTAGTTTGAAGATTCAAATTAGCATAATTAAACTGAAACCTATTTTGCATTGTTAACTTAATGTTATAAGTATGAGATACACTAACACTAAAAATACAATTGATTATATTTGTGATTAGGGTTGGTGATCATAACTGACATGATTGAAATATATATCAACATTACAAATGTATTTTATCTTTAGAGAAATTAGACAATAATTAAAATAATATTTTACTTGTTAAACATTGTTCTCTAAAGGAAATTTGTCCATGTTTAGGAGAAATAAGATATGACAAACTATAACATACAACAATAAACTATTAGTTCGTCTTTTTTCCACTGACTATGCCTCTCTCCTGTCCCATGCAATATTTTCAAACAAAATAAACTTGTTATATCTTTATCCTTATTTTTGTGTTTCGCTCTTATTATATATCTCACTAGTTTTGACTCATTTGTATTATATCTCATTATGCTTTGACATTTTTTTTTTTATTTCGTCATAATGAAATTATGTAAAATTGTTTTTTCTATAAATGATTGTATAATTCTAACACTTTTAATAATATTCTCTTATATTACTTCATCATATATCATTGATAATGTATTTTCGTATAGCACTCAAAAGCTATTGGGGATAACCGAGTTACATTAGGATAATCATCCATCTTTATTAAATTCATCATCCAATACTTAATCCATTTTCCTTATTTAGATACCTAATATACTGCTAAATAAAGTTTTTTTATTTTCATTTAATTTTTAATTGCTCTAATTCCCATTGTAAAACTTCTCACTCGTTTTTATTTTTTTATCTAACAAAGGGTTAATTTGCTTTTGTAATTACCCAAATGATAGATTTTTAAATATTATGGGATTGGGTGAAGTTGTGCGACCTAATACGATTTTGTAAGTGTAAAGTTGTATATTTCTTTTGTAAAGATCCATAAAATGATATTGTAGAAATGTTAGTAATTTAAAAATAGCGAGACTCAATTATTTTAATATTAAATGATTTCATTATAAATAATTTTGTTATAAAAGAGTTTCATTATTTCAAACACACACAATTTCTTTATAAACCATTCTTTTAGAGTTTTCTAACTTTTCTCCACGAGTTCTTCTCTTACATTGATTTGTTTGAAGATCAGAAACCGCGTGAGTGATCACATCAGCGAGATGCGTCAAGTCAACCTGATTAGTTTCTACAAAAAAGTATGTTAGTTTCTACACTTTTTCTTTGGTCTGTCTCATTTCATTTGCATGTGATTCGTAGTGCTTTTACATATGTCATATGAGTCTTTTATAAGATTTTCTCTTAATCATTGGTTCTAACGGTATACTATGATCATGTTTTTGTAAGTTGTAGGTGCAAATGGAGTTTCTTAAGTCATCTTAACTCTTGTAGAGCAGTTGGATCTTTTGTAAGGTAATGTGACATAACTACTCCTTTTTATGTTTCTAATGATTCAGTATATTGTGTTACATGATTGGTTTGGTTTGAAATTTATAAATTTAATATGTGAAACTAGTGATGCAAATTCTGTTAAATGTGTATTGTTTGATATTGAAAGTACTTACAGTGATTGCTCATTGAATTCATTGGTTTTAAGTTACTTGAATTGATGGGACTGATGTCATAATTAGAAGTGTCATTTTAATCCACCACCTATGGGTCATCCCTAGTCTTATTTAGAATTAGGCCCCATTTTAGTGGCCTACTTAATAGGGGGCTTGCTGAAAGCTTCGACCCCAAAAGCCCTGAGTAAAATGGGTTGGAACATCTTCAGGGTGGGTTGAACCCCTTTTTTCTATCAAACTACTATTTCTTTCATCCAAGTGAAAGTTTCCACTGAAAGTTTGTTAACTTAAATTCTTCACCCTTTTGCAGCCTTTAAATGCATTTCACTTAGGGAATGCATAAATCGGGATAAAATGCTTACACCATTTAAGATGTCAGGCCGAGTTGTTGTAAGGTACATCAAACACCCAACCATGCTTTTGAAATATGCTTGATCTATTTTTTCAGTTCCATCTTCCTTGCATAGCTTTCCCTTTTGATTCATCAGAGTGTTCATTTCTCTGTTGTCGCAACCAGAATATCGCGACGGGACGACGACGATCCAAAAATGATTAATAAGTTTTGGAAAAATGAGATTTGGAGTCGCCACCATAGTTTATTCTGGAAAACTATGGAAAAAACCATAAAAAAGGATAAGGCGGTCTACGAAAAAAAACCAGATTCTGGTTCGGGAGTCGGTTACGTGTGGGGAAGGTGTTAGCACCCCCACAACGCCTGCCCTAAGGCAGTACCTTTAATTAAATACGCGAATTCAATATGGTTTGCAAAATGTTTAATTTCCCCTAAAAAATAAAACTAAAGAAAACGAAATATTTTTTTGTGCCCGACAAGGATTGACCTTGCTCCTACGTATTCTCAGTTGGACTGAGAAATCAGGGTTACGTAGTTCTTTAAAAGATTGTTGTTTGAAGATGTTTTTTATTTTTTGAAGATTTTATATTTTTTTGGTATTTTTATATAAAAGAGAAAAGGTTTTTTAGCACAAGGCCTACGCGAGCGGTCGCACGTGTGCTTAAACCTTTTCAAAATATTTTTATTTAACTTTTAATTTTGGTAAAAGAAAAGGAAAAGATTTTTATTTAATTTTGGTAAAAGAAAAGGTTTTCAGCACAAGGCCTACGCGAGCGGTCGCACGTGTGCTTAAACCTTTTCAAAATATTTTTAATTGATTTTTAATTTTTGTAAAAGAGAAGGAAAAGGTTTTCCACACAAGGCCTACGCGAGCGGTCGCACGTGTGCTTGAACCTTTTCAAAATATTTTTATTTGTTTTTTTTTTTGAATTTTTTTGTAAAAGAAAAGAAAAAGGTTTTCTAGCACAAGGACGATGCGTGCGATCACACATGTGCTAGACCCCTTAAAACATATTTTTAGTATTTTTGATTTTTATAAAATAAACCAAATAGGTAAATAACTAAATAAAATATAAAATAAAAATAAATACATTAAAAGTTAAATGACAAAATAAAATAAAAAAAAGGGAGTGGTAGTGCTTAAATAAATAAAAAAAGGGGTGCAATCCTAATTTAATTCTAATAACATATTGGGCCTAAGCCCAAGTAGGAAAAGGGGTGGTAAAAATGAAAAATAGAGGTGTACAAACTAAATTTTAGAAAACTGATTGGGGTTAAGCCCAAGTGGCCAGGGGTGTGGAAATAAAAAAAGGGTGCAAACCAAATTAGTTCTAAAGACAGATTTGGGCCCAGGTCCAAAATGAACCGGGGTGCTACACAGCAAAAATGGGGGTGCGAAAAACGAATGGGCTCGAACCCATTATACAGGGGGCGCCAGTTAGTAGCTATGGGGGTGCAAAAGTGAACTTCTGGCTTTCGGGCTTGGCCTAAAAGCCCAAAGCCTCCCCCCAATTCAGAAAATAAGGGGTCTAACCTATCCCCCTCATTCCCACCCACTTCGAAAGCTACCACTCTCTCACTCTCCCTCTGCCACTCACCAAGGGCTCTCACCTCCACCGGCAGCCGCAAATCGCACCACCACCAACCGGCCAGCCACCGCGCTGTCCCCGCCTTGAGCCACCACCACCGAAACGTTGGGCTGGCTGCAGTGCAATGTTCGCCCTTCAAGCCACCTTCACGCGTAAGAGGGAAAAGCCCCTTACCCCCGAGATCCATCCTCTGGATTGGCGATGGCAGCAACATTGCCTCCCATCCGCCGGCCACCAACACCGGCTGAAGCACCGTTGACAACCTCGCACTGCCGGCCACGACCAGCCTCCCACATTCGCACGTCTCCCTCACCCAACCCAAGATTGGGATTCTTCCACTCTCGAGCACCGTCAGCCGTCCCACCATCGTCCCACAGAGTTTCGCCGGTGCCTTTCGTTACTCGCTTTCGGCGATACAGCTTGCCGCTGCCACATCACCACTCCAATCACCCAGAGCAATAGTAAGGATGAGTTGGTTATTTTGGGCTGTAATCTTGGTGATCTTGGGTTTCTGTTAGGGTGATTATGGGTTGATTTTGTGCGTGTGGGTGTGTTGAGTGTAACGCCCCGGCAACTTACAGGGACTGTTGACTGCCCCCACACATCACCACGAGACTTTCCAGTGTGCTTTGTCCTCACTCGCACACTTTCCG